>NW_020230554.1:0-172500 GCF_003227715.2 Harpegnathos saltator | reverse complement strand
GTAATACATACCACTCAATGTACGTGCGAAGTTGACACGAATTTTTACGAGTTTTTTTTCCCACTTTTTTGGCGACTTTTGGGGCGCAGCTGAAAAAAGTGAGTATCCCTTAGCTCGTCTCGAGTTGTGCCATGACATTTTTTTCTATACCGTATATATACCACCTTTGTGTTACACTCTTTCTTTCCGTCTCTCATTTTCGCATATACGTATGTACATATAAACATATACTCTTCTTTTGACTTTTCTCCTTGTTTCCACATTGATTGTCGGTCGAGAGTCGTCCGAACTCTCTCCGAGTGCCGTCCTGAAATTATTTCTTCTTTTTTTTCCTTTGCTGCAGCCAGCGTGAACATTACATTAATGTAATCTTAAGAGACATGTTACATTACATATTACATTAACGCTGCGGCTGCGCGCTCGCCACCCTTATTTTTTGCGCTACATAGCGAAGTTGTAAGTGTGATCTTGATCTCATCATTGACTGTGTATACGTAACGAGAGCTAGAGCAGAGCGAGCACGCGATCCACCAGTCGCTTCTCTTCATCAGTCGCGCTACGACGACATTCAGTTCTGCGTCGGAGTTTTCTCTATGTACTTTGGTTGCGGCGCAACTTTCGTTTCTTGCGAATTCCTTCCACCGTAGAGAGCTGTATTGTTACTGTCTATACATATATATATATTATATATCGCGCGGAAGTAGGTATTAGGCAGCGCTGATTTCGTTTTTCTTCCTCGTGCGAATTTGATTTCCCCCCAGCGTCTTACGTTTTCATTTCTCTCTCGCAGCGCGCAGCGATTACGTTCTCAGCGACGCCGAATACTGGACCGTCCATGAGACACAATCTCGATTCATCTCTCGTCTCTCTCGCCTTCCGGACTGCGTGACGCAGAGATCCTCGTTGGAAGTCGCGAAACACGCGTCGCCGTGCGCGAGTCGCGACTCCCCTGTAACTTTAACGGTCGCTCGTGCTTGTAAATAAACGCCGTTGAAGAGAGCGTTACAGAGAGCGACTTGCGCGTATTTGCCGTCGCCGGCGTGCCGAAACGCGAGATTCGCGCGACTCTCTCCCCGTCGCCGCCGCCGCCGCCCGTAACTTCCATCCTTACGCGAAACGAACGGCACCTGCTGTTCCGCACACCTACACTCGTGGAAACTCGCATGCGACTCAACCGTCTACTTGGTCTCTCAAAGTCATGGACTCTCCAATATTACCGCTGCGTTATCGTCCAACGCGCGTTACCGCGAACACCCGCTGACGTGCTTCAAAGCGGACGCGCTTCCACGCCACGTACGTACGCGAAGACGAGTCGAATTAGCGCGAGCTAACAGCCGGGAGAAAGATAAAAGAGAAAGAAACTCGAGAAAAAAAGAAATAAGAAAGGAAAGAGAAAGCAAAGCATTATTGGTATTCAAATGGAGGATCGTGAGACCGTATCAGGGGCGTAGAGCATGGGGTACAACGTGCCTCTCGTAATATTGTTTGTACGTCGTATTGTCCGTGTGTGATTGACGATTGGCATGTGATTACCTTCTCCATCACTGTTTTCTTCTTCTTTTTGCCATTCGTCTCTCTTTCGTTCACCCACCTTGGATTACTTTCTCTTTTTACCGCCCTTTTTATGATTTCTTCGCAACCGCCGCGACTGTTCGCTACGACGTATTCTGGTTTTGCGTTTCCGATCTTATCCTTCGCACGCTGTCCTCGCGGGGTTTTCTCGCAGTGTTGACGGGTCCCCGTTTCATTTCGTTGCAGAGCGGCGAATCGAAGGACAGACAGACGGATGGTCGCGAGCCGCGGAAGAAACGCACTCTCGTTCTCGCGCGATGTATAGACGGATTTCTACCTTTCGCTTTCTTCTCTCCAGTACGTCGTCTCCTTCTTACGACGGACGAAGGACTTTGGCTACTTTGGCTAACGGCGTAACGCTTATCGCTTCACACGTTGTTTCTCGCTTCTGGGATGTAAATACATACGACGACGTAGTGATCTTGCGGCAGACGCGGCCGTGACTGCCAACGGCTTCGCGAACTTCATTCTCTTTTTTTTTTTACCCTTTTGTTTCTTTTTTTGATCTCTCTTTAATCGTTCCAGTTACTCGTTTCCAGTTTCAGTTTCAGTTACTCGCGCGACACCGAGGATCTTAGTTGATCACTTCAGGTTTTGTATATTCCCGTTTCTTCTTCGTTTATACGTATAATTTATTATATTCCCCATCCGCGTACGTCTGTGGGTATACATGAGAGTGTGACTGTGAGTGTGAAGCGGGGCGGGTGTGAAGCGCACGGATTGATTATAGATTGCGTTACAGTGCCGGGGGATCCTCAGGATGTCACAGCCGTTGCCATCAACTCGACGGCGATACAAGTGAAGTGGAAGCCGCCGAAGGCGAAAGATCAAAACGGCGTTATACGTGGCTACCACATACACGTGCAGGAAGTGAGGGAGGAGGTGAGTCGCGGCGACTGTTCGATTTTTCAAGTTTGGCGAAGTTTTCACCAAACTGAAGAAGTCGAAGACGTGTGTGAAGATGTCCGTGTGCGCAATATCGATTCGAGTAACGCCACTATCGCTTCATCGATTTCATCAGGGGAAAGACCTACTGAACGAACCGATACGTCGAGACGTGCACGAGGATGGCGTGCTTGAGGTGAATATCACTGGATTGCAACCCGACACGAGATACTCGGTGCAGGTAGCAGCTCTGACGAGAAAAGGAGACGGGGATCGTTCGGTACCGGTTCACATTAAGACACCGGGCGGCGTGCCGAACAGACCGCAGGTCAACGTGAAGTAAGAATCACGCTGGAAAGCCGCGCGAGATTTCGTCGTTTCCGCCTCGCGCAAACACCCTCGCGAAGCCGCGTGTTTGTTATTATACATCTTCCTTCTTTCAGGGTGCTCAGTAGGGGTCCCGACGTTCTAGAGCTCGAATGGGCAGCACCTACCCAAACCTACGGTAATCTTCTGGGATACCGTATTCGCTATGGCATAAAAAATCAAACGCTGAAGGAGGAATTCATCGACAACATGAATCAACACACGTACAAGATCACGGACCTTGGTGAGCGAAATGGAAATGTCTACCGACTCGAAATCTCTGCTCGTTCCTTACGGGGCAGTGTCGCGAAATTTTACAACAAGACCCTTTCCTTTTCCGTTCACACGATTGATTACCATCATCCGTAGGCGAACAAGGCGTGGACTATGAGTTCAGGGTGGCGGGCAAGAACAACATCGGCTACGGCCAAGAGACCGTGCGGTACTGGTTCAGCCCAGAGGGCGAACCGACCGGGCCACCGACGAATCTGTCATATTTCTTTCAAACCCCCGATACCGTGTGCGTCACCTGGGACAAGCCTCAACGACAGCACAGGAACGGACAGATAATAGGCTACGATGTGCAATTCAACAAGAAGAATGACCATTCCACCACCATCGACCGGAACACGACCAAAACCAGGGCGGTGTTCACCGATCTCGAGGAGAACACAGAGTACGTGTTCCACGTGCGGGCGCACACGTCACAGGGTAGCGGTCCGTATTCCGAGAAGATTACGATAATAACGGAGAAGGACATCGGCAGGGCGCCGATGTCCGTGAGAGCCGTGGCGACATCGGACTCCAGCGTGGAGGTGTGGTGGGAGCCGGTACCTAATCGAGGCAAGATCGTTGGGTATCAGATTTTCTACACGACAACCGCTGTGGAGGACTTGGATGAATGGAAGCAGAAGAGCGTCGGTCTCACGGAATCGGCGGACTTGATCAATTTGGAGAAGTTCACTCAGTACGCTATAACGGTGGCGGCGCGTTACAAGACCGGCCTGGGGAGACTCAGCGAAAAGGTCACGGTGAAGGTAAAGCCGGAGGACGTACCGTTGAACCTCAGAGCACCAGACTCGTCCACGCACTCGATGACGCTCTCTTGGACTCCACCCATCAGACTGACCCCGATAAAGTACAAGGTGTCGTTCGATGCTGTGAAGGAGTTTGTGGACTCGCAGGGTATAACGCAGACGCAGATAGTGCCTCGTCGACAGATCCTGTTAGAACCTCAAGTAACAAGCACGACGATCAACGAGTTGCAGCCGTTCACGACTTACAACGTCAACGTGAGCGCCGTACCGCGCGATTCTCAGTACAGACCACCGGCTAAGATCACAGTCACTACGCAAATGGCTGCACCTAAGCCGATGGTAAAGCCGGATTTCTACGGCGTGGTGAACGGCGAGGAGATCCAAGTGATTCTGCCGCAGGCATCTGAGGAATACGGTCCGATCTCACACTACTACCTGATCGTCGTGCCCGAGGACAAGAGCACAGCTGACAAACAGCCGGATGAATTGACCGAAGACATGATCACGGGGAAAGGTGCTAAACAAGAGAGAGAAAACGCGCCGTACATCGCCGCCAAGTTTCCACACAGAGACATTCCGTACACGTTCCATCTGGGAAGCGGGGATATCTACGAGGGATACGAAAATCGGAAACTCGTCAAAAACAAACGATACAGGATATTCGTACGGGCTGTGGTCGACACTCCGCGAAAGGTAAGATGCGACAAGTGGCGTCACTGCTTCGTGCGTCATTTATTATTATTATTATTATCATCTAAACACTTCTTCATCAGACATTTTGTTGAGGAATGAGTAACGGCGGCGGAGGTGGTCACGATCCCGCGCGTTAAAAAAAATGCTGGTTCGGGTCAGTTGCGAAGGGTATCTGACGCTATAACAATCTATCTTTTTTTTTTCATTCTTCCTTCTGCTCTTTCTGGATAAAGGTCTTTCGTCGAGTAAGTGTGATATTAGTTAAGCTGAGTATTTTACTTCAATTATCAGGTAATTGCGCTTCTAGCGCCGAGCATTGCGCCTCGTGCGCCGAGCATTGCGCTTCGTGCGCCAGGTTTCTGTTTACAGCTCCCGCCACCTCCTTCGTCGGCGCTTCTAACCTGCGGCTGTTTGCCGCCTACTTTCCTGACGCTCAGACCTGCAGCGGCTCTTGCCGCCTCTACCGTCGGCGCTCCTGACCTGCGGCTGTTTGCCGCCTCCCTTCCTGACGCCCAGACCTGCAGCGGCTCCTGCCACTTCTACCGTCGGCGCTCCTGACCTGCAGCTATTTGCCGCTTCCCTTCCTGACGCCCGGACCTGCAGCGGCTCCTGCCGCCTCTACCGTCGGCGCTCCTGACCTGCGGCTATTTGCCGCTTCCCTTCCTGACGCCCGGACCTGCAGCGTCTTCTGCCGCCTCTATCGTCAGCGCTCCTGATCTGCGGCTCTTTGCCGCCACCCTTTCCTTGACATCCGGATCTGAAGCGGCTCCTGCCGCCTCCTCTGTCAACGCTCCTGATCTGCGGCTGTTCGCCGCCTACCCGACGTTTCCCGACGTTTGGATCATCTTCGGCTACTGCTGCCCTTCTCGAAGACGCTCTTGACCTGTGATTGTCGACTTCCTCCTCTCCCGATACCCGAATCTGTCGCGGCTCTCATCACCTCCAATACAACGCTCCCTTCGAAAATTACGTGAATACACCTATTCTCATGATAAACAATTTTACTATATATAGATGAAATACAGTCCGCATACACATTTTATCGTACGAAATATTTTACTGTTGTTTACGATAACTCGTCGTCCGCAACATTCCACAGACATGCATATCTACGTGACGGTACTCTTCTAAATCTCATTATTTATTATGTTCTCAATAATACGATACGTTAAATATTTTTCGCCTTGTTAAATTAACGAATCTACCAGATACATATAATTTGAACTGTTCATAAACACTAAATTGATATACATTGATTTTATAAAGAAGTTCCATGTATTTAACACATCTTTATAATATGGAGTCATGAACAAAAGTCTGGTTCAAATTGAAAACCATTATAACATAAACAAGATAGTAATATGAAAGAAAAAACAAAAAATAATATAAACAGCGAAATATCACTAACGAAAAAACAGATGATGAAATGTCTGAAGAATAAGTGTCTATAAGTACCCAACGACAAACTTCCAGTTTGCGACTGGATAACACAACGTCATTTAGATAAATATATTCTACTCTTATGCAGCACTTGTACACGTCGTCACCATTTTCCGAATACCTGTCTTTGGACATGAGGGAAGTACCTCCCGGCGAGCCGCCGCGTCGACCAAACCCCAACACGCCCCCGGATGGAAACCCAGAGGTGTCCGTGAAAACTAGCGGTCAGGAACCGGGCATGTTGTGGGTAGTTGGTCCCATAATAGCGGCACTAATGGTCAGCGTCTGCTTTGTGCTCTTATTCGTCATCAAAAAGTATGTACATATGATATTACTCTGAAGAATGCATAAAGTTGGCCAGGACAGGTAGCTGAGTGAGACGTATTCACGAAACTTGCCTTGTAATCATTTCAGAAGGAGGCAGCCTTGCAAAGCACCGGATCAGGCGGCTGTGACGCGGCCGCTCATGGCGGCGGATATTAGTTCCAATCACGCGCCGTCCGATCCAGTGGAGATGCGGCGGTTGAATTTCCAAACCCCCGGCATGATCTCGCATCCGCCAATACCTATCAGCGAATTGGGCAATCACATCGAACGCTTGAAGGCGAACGACAATCTAAAGTTCAGTCAAGAATACGAGTCGATAGAACCGGGCCAACAATTCACGTGGGACCACTCCAATATGGAAGTGAACGCGTCGAAGAATCGCTACGCCAACGTGATCGCGTACGATCATTCACGGGTCATCCTTCAGACCGTCGACGGCATGCCCGGCTCGGACTACATCAACGCGAATTACTGCGACGGCTATAGAAAACAGAACGCGTACGTGGCCACACAGGGACCGTTGCAGGAGACGTTCGGGGACTTTTGGCGCATGTGTTGGGAATTACGCACCAGCACGATCGTAATGATGACAAAGCTGGAGGAAAGAACGAGGATCAAATGCGATCAATACTGGCCTACTCGGGGTTCCGAGACGTACGGTCAAATGACGGTGACGATTAGCGACGTGCAAGAACTAGCGACCTATTGCATTCGCACGTTCCAAGTTTGCCGAGCGGGCTATTCCGAGCGGCGAGAAATCAAGCAGTTGCAATTCACCGCCTGGCCGGATCACGGCGTGCCGGAGCACCCCGCGCCGTTCTTGCAGTTCTTGCGCAGAGTTAGGTCCCTCAACGTGCCCGACAGCGGACCGCTGGTAGTGCACTGCAGCGCTGGTGTCGGAAGAACCGGCTGCTTCATCGTGATAGATTCGATGCTGGAGAGAATCAAGCATGAGAAGATGATAGATATTTACGGACATGTGACGTGCCTGCGCGCTCAGAGGAACTACATGGTACAGACAGAGGATCAGTACATCTTCATACACGATGCCCTGCTCGAGGCGGTGATCTGCGGCAATACCGAGGTACCGGCGAGGAATCTACACTCTCATATCCAGAAGCTCATGCAACCAGAGATCGACAACATCACCGGAATGGAGTTGGAGTTCAAGAAGCTCTCCAACATCAAGGCCGACTCGACCAGATTTATATCCGCGAATCTGCCGTGCAACAAGCACAAGAATCGACTGGTCCACATATTGCCTTACGAGTGCACCAGGGTATGCCTGCAGCCGCAACGTAACATCGAGGGATCCGATTACATAAACGCCAGCTTGATCGACGGTTATCGCTACCGGGGAGCTTACATAGCGACACAAGGTCCTCTATGCGACACCACGGATGACTTCTGGCGTATGCTATGGGAGCACAATTCCACGATCGTCGTGATGCTGACGAAATTGAAGGAGATGGGCAGGGAGAAGTGTCACCAGTACTGGCCGTCCGACCGATCTATCCGTTATCAGTGCTTCGTCGTGGACCCGATTGCGGAGTACAACATGCCGCAATACATACTGCGCGAATTCAAAGTGACGGACGCGCGCGACGGTGCGAGCCGTACGGTCCGGCAATTCCAGTTCATCGACTGGCCGGAACAGGGTGTCCCCAAATCGGGTGACGGTTTCATCGATTTTATCGGTCAGGTGCACAAAACGAAGGAGCAATTCGGCCAGGACGGACCGATCACCGTGCACTGCAGCGCAGGTGTCGGCAGGACGGGCGTCTTCATCACCCTCAGCATCGTGTTGGAGCGAATGCAGTACGAGGGTGTCGTCGACATCTTCCAGACCGTGAGAATACTGCGCACGCAACGTCCGGCTATGGTGCAGACCGAGGTTCGTAACGAGAAACTCGCGATGCTCTACGATCTTTTCTGTACACGCGCGCCTCACATGCATGCATTCTTGTTTGCAGGATCAATATCAGTTCTGCTATCGATCTAGTTTGGAGTATTTAGGCTCCTTCGATCACTACGCCAACTGACAAGCCGACTCTCGCGAACAGAGGGATCTGTCGAGGGACAAGCGAGACCGGCAACGGGGCGAGAGAGATATCGAGAGGGCAAAAGTACGACGTGTCTAGTACAATAAAGTCGTGTGACATACTCGTACCTTCCAAGGACAAATGCAGCAAGAGTAGCGGAACGCGGTTACTAGTGTCGCGACCAGGCAGTTAAACATAGAAACGAAACGATTTAGTCAATGATGTTGCAGTAAATTGCAAGATTCCACGCCGGAAATTTTCACTCTTCACGAGACACAGCATGACACGGCCGAATCGTGCCGAGGAGATCGACTTTGAGCTAAATCTTGTAGAGATTAGATTCCGAAAGTTCCCTCGCGATGCAGCGAGTCAAAACTGCCGCTTAGAAATATACGTACAATACACGCGTGTGATTGTACGAACGATCGCATCATACGTAGCTACGTTATCGTACGTAGATACATGGTTTTTTCTTCTTTTTTGTTTACACGAGCCTCACTCGTCGAAACGAAGCAAAAGTGGACCCTTCATTTCTAGACGTTCTCTCTCGTGTTCGAGGAATCGGTCAAGTACGACGATACAATCAAAATTGTGAGATGATGTATCACGCTTAAGACTCACACTTTGCGATTTAGTGAATTGGAACATATCTCATATCGTCGAGTCGATAATTCGCAGAAGAACAAAACAAAAAAAAAGCAAGGACACACTTTTTAATCTCTAGATAATCTAATTGTAAGATAGACTGAAAATATTACGACCATATCTCTCCTGCTCGAAATAGCGCGTTACGTATTTTTCCGTGCATGGGTACCTCTTACAAACTGAGACAGCGAACGATCAAACCTTTCTTGTTTATTGAAGATAAGAGTGCTTCCTTCAGTAGCGATTGCGTAGAGGAACGAAAGAGTATTGATGTCCGAAGTCCATGTCTGTGAGAGGAAGACAGGGTACCGAAATGCACGATTGACTGCGTGTATGCGTGAAGCGCACATCGTAACGACGTGTAAATTCGTCGTGCGTGACGTTTCACAAGTACTTACTGATGTAGAAAAGAAAACAGATCGAAGAGTCAACCCGGTGACTTTCCTTAGCTATTGATAAGGAAGAAGCAAACGAAAGAAGGAAAGAGAGAAAGAGAGAGAGAGAGAGAGAGAGAGAGAGAGAGAGAGAGAGAGAGAGAGAGAGAGAGAGAGAGAGAGAGAGAGAGAGAGAGAGAGAGAGAGAGAGAGAGAGAGAGAGAGAGAGATGAAAATTTCCGCTCACAAGAAACAAGAAAATTGCCATACTGCCAAATTGACAATTATTAATGCTGTACTCATTATGAACGGTAGGGATCTTCTCATTACCTATTATAATGTTAGATAGATCTTATAAGAAAATTGTTTTAAGGCTAGATTAAGCGACGCCACTAGGGAAATGAAATGATGATGATGATGATGATGATGATGATGATGATGATGATGATGATGATAATGATGATGATGATGATGATGATGATGATGATGATGATGATGATGATGATGAAAATGAGTCGAATGAAAGAAGGATGAAAGGAAACGGTGCCTATATTCAATGAAAGGTGCGCAAGTGAATTTGTGCACACTTGTAGAAAGAAAAAAAAAACAAGAGGAAACTAATTTAAATAGGAGCACTGTATGTTGAATTCGTGTACTGTTCTTCCGAGCCCTCGACGCCCTTATGTACAAAGTTCCAACATAACTTCTACCTCGAATATGTCATGCCTTTCGAATTTCTGTGTATCGAGATAGACAGTATGCCGCAAGTTCGATTTTCTTCGCATCGATTGCATTATTTGATTCATCGAATGTTTCAGACCGAGATAAAATTCATATCGAAAATATCACAATTATTCACGTCCATTCAATGGTGGATCATCGACACTTGTAGCATACACTTTTGCGTTGTTCTAAATACAAGCCAAATTAATGCCAAAATGTTCATTACAGAATAACGCTATGCGTGACGTGAGAGACGGTTATTTTTACGATATCACCGATGCTTCTATAGAATTCTGTAGAGTCGTCCAAGTAATTCTTTTCGCAATAAAATATTCATTCTGTAACGGTAATAACTTTGGATACACGTATCGTGTAATTTAAGTCGCAAACTTGTTCAACCTGCGAAGACAATAATCGTACATTCGCTTATCTCTTCTGTATGCTTCGAAAGGCGCACCATACTTTTTGCTATAATGCTTCGTAAGATACCTGTACGGTAAGATAACAAACACGATATCGGTTAAGTAGCGCTCGAAAAGCTTATCGGTAACAAATTTGCCCTCTGTTTTTGGCATTTACTTGGCTGTAAAGTTTCAACGCATCGTTATATATACGTTATAAAATATTGTTGAGACACACACCTGAGTAACATCACATTCCAACAGCACTTCCATGATTTCTTACGTTTCTGCCCGAGTGTGTACTCCCTTCTTGCGTTGAATTCGAGTGGCTCGAGGGTCAGGAACTGTGACTAAATGTACATAAATGCACCGTCTGTCATTAGCAACATTATATAAATATATACATATATATATATAAAATGATAAATAATATATACATAGATATATAAATATCGTAAAAAAAAAAAAAGATGCGAGTGCACATAAAAACGTGCAAATATTATGCAAATCATGTGGGTATTTTCCAGAGAGTATCGTGTTGTTTTAAGTGAGAAACGCGTTGTGTATTCTACTCGTAATATTTAAATTCCCTAAACATCTCTTACTTACAATTTTACATTTGTTTTATATTGTTCTTTTTTTGTTTTTTAATTAGTTTTTTGTAATAGTAGTGTAATCATTTTTTCGATATACGGACGTACTTTTATATAACGTCTTCACGCAAAATATTGCTTTCTGGACTGAATATATAATTCCGGGATTCTGGGAGAATCGCTTGTCCGCTTTATCATTGCGATATTTCTCGTTCTGTCTTGTGTTGACAAACTGAGGGCCATCATTAGTAGCATTTACCATTATCTATATTTTCTTGTACTTGAAACAGAGTACTTAATTTATTTCATTATTCTTAAAACTTTATACGTATAATTGTATCAGAGTGATACTCTGTATGCATCAAACTTTGTCACTGCCCATTAAACCGTTTGTGACCATGGCATTTTTCACTAATTTCTAGTGTAATGATAATTATTGTACTACTGCTACTATACTTTTCTAACGATAATGTTAGCTGTAAACACGATTCTGCGATTTGTCTTACGTCTCGAATATTCCACTATACGACACTAATATTTTAAATTTGCATCAATGACATGTCTCGAGTTATCACGTTGCCTATTTCTACATTAGCAGCGATATGCGACTTGTTATGACTCGACAACAATGTTTGGCCTTCAGTGGAACCGTAAGCATATGTTTACTGCAGCGTACAGCGTCTTACTTTGAGTGAAGGAGAAGCGTATATTTATACAATATTTTTTACATGGAATTGTTTCTTTTCTCGTCGATTTGATTTGTACGTTTGTTGCTTTAGTAAAATTTTAAATTTGAGGTAATACTTTTAACAGGCGTTCTCTCGAATCGATTAAGTCATGATTATTAGCGAGAAAAGATTCCGTGGCATCTCTTTTCCTTTTTGAGTACGCATAATTTAAAAGACTGTAATTGGTATTTAAAGACTCATAAAGCTGGCTCAGACATTCCTTGAAATATATCGCTAATGAAACGTTACACACAGTGCATGACTGGATGATGTTTGTTAGCTCTCTTACATTATGATATATGACTGAAGAAAAAGAAACGCTGAACACGAAACTCAAAAACAATATGTTAAAGACATTTAGGATAAGAATGGGTGATATTTTAACGATTATATGTTGTACATCGGGAGGCTTCATCTGTAAATAACACTGACTTATTTCTATTGAGATGTTTTCGTCCGATTACATTATGCGCGACTCATTAATTCATTCGTAGTTTTACGATATAGAGCGGAAACATTTCAACTACTACTTTTCAGCGAAATAGTTCCTCTCGCTATATGGGAATACTTCTCGATAAGGAGATTGTTAACTTTTCAATTGTAAAAGTCAAATATCCCGTATTCACTATGATTTTTATTATAACATTCTTACGGAAAAAAAAGAGAGAAATTAAAGACTTCGCTAAAAAGTAACTTGTTCGAATCGTCATTATAGACATTCATCTGTAAGGTCTTCTCATTAACGTTCATCCTCCGGCGATAACGACATGTAAACTAAAAAAAAAAAAAATTAAGTTCTAATAACACGAAAACCCGACGAAACCTTCGTGGAAAATTGCTCGATTTTGAGACTTTGATGTAATTATTATCAATCAACCTATGTATTTCGCCAACTTTCTTGATGGCTTCACGTTTCAAGTTCCAGGCTAAAATACGTTACGCGAGAAACGAAATTATAAATTATTGTATAAATATACTACTAGTTATAAGTTGGTATTGTTAGTCTATACTCACTAAAATTTATCACTACAAGGAAGTCCACGATATTCGTACATTTATATTAATAACATACTAATAATTGTAATGTTACTAAGTTTTTTGTATCATTCCAGAACTTTCGTGTACGTTGTACTTTGGTAGCGTGTCCCTTGTTAGTCTTTATAATTTTTTATGACGTGAAATGTATAGAGCAATATGTGGTTTGTTGTATTCTTCTTCTTGAAAAAAAAATAAAAACGTACACAACTCGCGTCTTCGGAGCGGTTTTGATAATGTAATGAAATACAATCGGCTACACGTTAGCTCCGTGCAATATAGCGAGTTCGTTACTGTGTATAAGATCGCCTCCGATTCATCTGCGGATGAATCAGCAAAGCGGCCGCGGTCGCGTGCGCGCGAGCGCTCGTGCGAATCCGAAGAAGAATATGAATTTAAAAGCAAAGAATAAGTCAAATACTAAATATCGTTGAAAGAATGGGAAATTATTTTGTGATACTTTCTTGCCAGAAAGAATACAACAGGCTGAGGTAAAACATGATAAATGCAATGTTACTAATTAACAACTATACAAAATAAATATTGTGTAATAGGAAGAGTCTGTTGACAAGGAAAAATACCGTGTACATTATGTATTGCCTTGTGGCATCAATAAACTAGTAACTAACTAACGTAACAGCGTGATGTTTCGTTTTTTCCTTGTCAAAGAACGCTGGACGTGAAAAATGGATTGATATTTTGGACGGGTATTGTCTGGAGCTACGTAGTGACACAGCACAGGTAAAAGTTGTAATAACGATTTATTATAGACTGCTTAAGAGATACCGCCTAACATCATTATGTACAAACGTTCGCATAGATTCGTTAAATTATTCGGCAGGAGAATACAGATTCCATATGACGGGTCAGTGTGCTGGCGAATGATGTATAGTTCTTATATTACATTACTCGGTTGATTGGAATTATTCGTCGGAGGACTCCTTGCCATCATCGAGGCCACCTGTGGTGAAACAAATTCCGGATAAACATAGTGTATAGATTCTAGTCAAAAGTATGCGAACGAAATTATTCGATTCGCCGAACGGAGCTACGAGAAGAAAATGTACATTTTGAATCACTTGTTTCCTGAAGAAATCACTCGTGGCCGTTGAGATGTTTTTATCATTTCCCATTTTACATTTAATATAGCCGTACAGGTTCGCACCATTCAAAACGATGGCGATGCAGACGAGCAAAAGCCATTTGAACTTAAGACCGAACAATGCGATGATAAAGAATATTGACCAAAGAAGCGGGCACAAGATCAGAGCCAGCCAAAAGATACGTGCCTCGGTTGCGTTAATGCGATTCTGTTGAACACCCTGAAACACGGGGCGCATAGCAGATATTGGATTTTCAGATGAGGATACAAGTAACTTAAATGTTATCGATGGTTAGCTACATCATCGTCGGATGATTGCTGCAATCGGTGGCTGTGACGATTAAAATTAATTTAATCAAATAATTACCAGCACCTAATTATAATACCGTACAAGCAACGGTGGATTTAGAAAGTGTCAAGGGTACATGACGTAACACAGCTGGTAAACCTTGAACTACTCGATCTCATTAAATCAGTGTTCGGTGAAACGTAACATTCAAAAAAAAATATATATATACTTGATAATTGAAAGTTATGTTAAAATGCGGGTTGTACGAATGCTACGACATTTATATACATCTATAACCGGATCTCTCATGTCACTTGCTATAAATATAAAGCAAGCGCTAGTTAAATAAAACAGGCACCTGTTCCTGTGACGGAAGAGTTTAAGAATTTAAATGCAATGGTCGATTTCCTTGTCGATTATACAAAATTTCAGATTCAATAAGACAAAGGCAATCAATTTCAACATAATGCATATTCAAAGTTTTAAATTACGATAAATTGCATGTGCATGAGCAAATATATGTTCAACATGAGTGAAAGTACATATATAATCGAGCGAACCTTTTTAGATTCGAAAACCCAATGACTCTTGCCATCGTCGTCCACATAATTCCACCATCTAAGGCCGACCATTAATCTGCCAGTAATATTCTTAACTGTCCAGAAATCCATCGATAAAAGTAGTACAACAGTTACAAAGCTCGCTATAAAACTATTGGAAAACCAACCGCAAAGCATATAAACTACTATAGCCGCTATCCTGAAGGCCAAGTGAAACAGCGTAACGTATGGGTGTCTAGAATTATAAAGGATAATATTTCATCTTACAGAAGTGTAATCCACTTGCACAAAGAGATATATGTCTTCGTTATATGTACTTAAGCTTGTTGGCATTTTGGGCCGCCTCCTCCTCCTCACCGAAAGCGATCGTGTCGTCGTCCATCAGTAAAGGTACCTGTAAACGAGATTGCGAGATATTCCGCAGGAATGTCGAAATGTGTTTATCGTTTTTATGCAAAGATCATTCGCGTAGCCACGTACTTATGACACGAGAGAACGGAGAAACGCAAAAAAATTAACCGCCAAGTAGAGTCCCGAGAGAGAGAGAGAGAGAGAGAGAGCACCGTTTGCCCACGTCAGTCAACACGAGAAATCAACGCGATCCTTTGCGACACAATCCTTTCTTCGCTAGTATACATACGGAAAATGAACGTCAGAGTGTAACGATATATCTTCCACCTACTATCGCCAACTAGGCAACTATTACTCTCGGTAGTCCCCTCCGTAAGAAAACGACTATTTCGCTATACGGACAACCGAATGCTTCGGGGGACGCTACGACTAAAAAAAGAACACACACAAAACATGATGCAGCGTCAGTATGTGGACGCGATCGCGCGGATAATAATTGCTGCACACCTACCGATGCGGACGCCATGTTTCGGACGTTGACAGCAGACACAGCGTCGCGCGTCGTCTGCTGCAACGGCTGCCAACAGTCGACGATAGTTCCCCGGCTACTTCGTCGCGCGAAAACGGTGTTTCCTCAAAATGCAACGTGACGTCCGGCGTTCCGGCGTTTCACCGGCTGCGAGCATTGTCGATCAAGGCGAGTACCTTGGCACCGTTAATAACCGGTGCGGATTGCGGCCTCGGCTCGCGTAAAGATCACGCTCGCGAGGCGCACAGCGACCAAGACCGAACGGCCGACAGCGATTGGCTGAGAACGGAAGCCGTCGCCACCGCCGCGCTGACCGAACGCCCCCCACGTACTTACTCGCGTATATACATGCGCGCATACATACGTCACGACGACGTGACCAACCCTGCTTGCTTATCGGCGCGAGGGAGAGAAATCGAAGGCGCGCTCGCGCGTCCGGCCCCGCTTCCGCCTTCGTCCGCACCCACATGCACGTTCGCGCTCATCCACGCATCCACGCAGCGCGTCGTGTCCGGTCGCACACACGTGTAGTGCGTGCGTATGCGAATCAATTAGAACGATATTCGGAAGTCACGATTGACGACGCACGCGCGCGCGCGCACGCGGGTGTGCGGAGCAGCGGCGGGGGCGATAATGCGTCGCGATACGGCCAAAGTGCGCGGCGGTGGTAACACGCTCGTTCGCCGTTTATTCGTACGTACGTGGTAGTGGTGTGTGTCCGTGACTCTCGACGCTCGTGTGTCTCGTCGGTGACACGATGCTCGTATGTCGTCGGTGGGCTCGACGCTCGTGTATCGCTGGTGCGCGCGGTGGTTGAGATAAGCAACGCGGGGGACTGAGTGCACGCGAATTCCGTCGGGTGTTCGGTTCTTTCGTGGATCGTTCGCTCGCTCGCTCGCTCTCGCGCTCCCGTACGTCGGCGCCGTGACGCGCTCCGTCCGTCGACCGCATATAAGCCACGCTCGTCTTGCTCGATGTGACGTAGGGACGCACTCGCTCAGGATGCTCAAGGATCACACAGCGACCACCCAAGCGCTTCTCGGGACCCTGTTCACGTGGGCTCTCACCGCAGCCGGCGCCGCGCTCGTCATCGTCATACGGGGGAAACAAGTGAGTTGACCCGTCGTCATCGTTTGTTCTTGGCGCGCGGTTGCTGCCGCCGCCGTTGTTGTTGCTGTTGCTGCTGCTGCTGCTGCCGTTGCCATTGCCATTGCTCGCGATAACTCTTCTTTTCATGTATCAAACCGCGTTGCAACGCGACGCGTGTCAAACGCCATCCCGTCGTCTCGTGAAAAACTTAACCTCTCTGGCGCGTCCTGTACGATGCTTCTCTTGGCTTACGGATCAGCACTTCGAACCGTGCGAACCTACACTGTTTCAGAATGAACGTATCCTTACAGTTGCACTTTCTACACCTCGCGTTTTCCCATCTTTCCTCTCTGTAAACGCGTGTTCGAACATTTTGTCGTTTCCCGTCGCGGATTGTTTCCGATCGAAAGAGCGCAGGTCTCAACGCGCCGTTATTCGAATCCGACAAATGATCTTAACGCGCGTTCAACAATCTATTGGATTTTGCTGATAAATTTGACGCGTATTGTCGATATTCGACTCGCAAGGCGGAAGGACCAATCGGCGTTGACGCGTCGAACGCGCGGTGCTCGATTATCGATACGATACGAATGAACTTAGGCGCGGAGGAATAACCGTAACGTCTTTCCTTTTGAGCCAAAATGGCATCCCGAACGGACGCACCGACGTTCACGAGCGCATTTGTAGCGGCATTAGCAGCAACAATCTCGTCCGCGCGATTGTGTAAGTGACATTTTCTTGGCTGGCTGCACGGCGTAAACTTAAATTTAGAGTCGGTAAAGCGGGATGAAGCGGCAGCGGCGACCACGGCGTCTCCTCGCTTTGCGGGCTTGATGCGGCCGCGCGAGCGCCTAATCCGCCGCTTCCTCCGAGACTTTAATCCTCCTACTTCCTGCGACTTAATTCGCGCGAGCACAACGAGAGAACGCGACTCTGACCGTGCGCTTTCACATTTTCCTACGCAAGCTATGAGCGTGTCGTCACGAATTTTGTCCTTGTTCTTCGAAGTAACCGAGATCACGTTCACCTTCGGGCAATATATGGCCTTCATCGCGAGCTTCACTTGTTAATTCGCTACGCGGCGGCCCCCGGATATACGGAAACTCTCGCTTGACCGTTATCGTTTTGATATGTTTTGCATTGACGACCTGGAGTAGAATATTCGGCGCAGATCGCAGGTTAGGTATATCGCGTACGAGGAAATTGTTTCGAGAATTTTAATTTTATCGAATGTTTGTAATGGAATGCTGCGCGTTATCTTTCCTAGAACTTTCTAGAAAAAAAAATGGTAGCCACGTTGGATTCCACGTATTATTTTTTTTTGTCAGTAGATATTTTTTATCATGGATTTTCCTTGTTTTCTTGATAGTGAGATAACGAAATATATTTTTTCTCCTCGATATCATCAGTGGCTGATATCAAGCGTAATATATGCGGAAAATACACAAACAGCGTCATATTATTCTCATCGTAGATATCGCTCGATGTTATCTACCATCTAATAATTTTTACTTCTAATTCAACAATGCGTAACTGCTCAAATAGCATATAATTAGACAGTGAATTATACTGTAAACAAAATAAATTCTGAAAGTTTTACGAAATTCATTTTGAAGTGGAGAAAAAACAAATATTTTGTCGTGAAAAAAATTTCACAATAAGAATTTCTGATGAGGGAGAGGATCATTATATTTACAACATAATATCCGCAGTGCATTTGCGGGGGATTATCTAATTGATATCGCAAACGTGATTGTACGAGAGACAAATAGGACTTGCCGGTGATATTTCCGTGCAATTGATACACAAGATAAAGAGCACGTTACGCATATTGAAATATTGACACAGATATCGATATATTCTCGTTGTGTGTTTACGCATACGTACATTTCCAAGTAAATATTCGTACCACACCCTTGCGATGTCGCGACGGAAGTTGAACTTGCACTTGACGAAATTGTGGAAACGGACTTTAAAACTGCGTTCAGAGACATGCTATTAGCGCTATCTAAAATTATTTGTGTAGCAAAATAGCGCGATAATGATAGTGAACGTCACGAGAGCTACTGACACGCTACTTCGAAAAGAATAGCGTTGATAGTGCGCAATTATGGCGTATTAACGCCATTATATATTTATATATTTACTATTAGTGACGTAAGGCTAATAAATGCTAAGAGCCCAAATCAATAAATGGACAGCTAAGGTCATTGAATGATTTAATATAGTAATGTTAACATCACCCTATTACCGTATTCGAGAAGTTCGCTTTTACTAATGCGCTGTTGGTTCCATGAACAGTTTTAATAGCACAAATAAAGTCCCTCCAAATTAATAGTGTTCGAAGAAAACGCTATTAGTACTACTAATAGAACTCCCTAATAGAAATTAAACTGGAAAAATAATTTAACAACGAAAGAAACACGCAAATTCACAAGACTGAAACTTGCTGCGAATGCTATTCCTTCACTTCTTTTCCTAGATTGTGCAAATACCCCGTCCTCTGACCTTAAAGTATAAATAAGTGGAGCTATTTTGTAATATACACGCGCGTGCTACAAGTTTCTTATAAAATAAACTCGTGTGCGCGCAACTCTCTTTAAATTTTCAAACAGCACCACCTATCTTCTTTCTATTCACTTGCTTTCCTCTAATCTTAATGCAAAAGAGTCGCAAATTCTATAAAGACAATACGTTTCCGTTTTAGCGGAAGCTCCTCGATGTCAGTCTGGGGTTCGCTGGCGGCGTGATGGTGGCCGCGAGTTACTGGTCATTGCTGGCTCCAGCGATCGAAATGGCAACCGAGAGCAAGATATACGGGGCGAACGGCGAGTACGCGTTCGTGCCGGTCGCAGTTGGCTTCGTCATCGGCGCGGCATTCGTATACGGGACGGACATGTTGATATCTACCCTCGGCATTCAGTCCCCCAATGTGCTTTTAGCTATGCAATCAGTCGGTACGAAACAAAGACGCAAAATTGCGAAACTAAAGAGTGACGAGGACTTAGACGATAATGTTCCGTTTAACGACGTACAGATTTCCGGAAGTGGAAAAATGTACTCTAGTGTCGAGTCGACCACTATCGATGGTATTTCATATTCCTCTCGTAAAATTCCAGTTTTCCTCTCTGTAGGCTTGGAAAATGGGATCAGTTCGCGATACATATACTATACTATTCTATATTTATATATACATATGTCTATATATGTATATAAACGTCAGTGTACACTCGCCCCTCTTTGCTTTGTCGCAGACATAGTTGGTTTTTATCCAGGGATAGGCATTTTTCTCGTTTTTTATTATCTTCATGAAAAACGATCCGCCGATATCGATCCGTCTTAAGATGCAACCGACGCACAAGTTGAAACTTTTGCATGTAGCATGGCTCGAATTGCTTGTATAAACAGCGGTAGAACGGTAAAATCATTCACTCCAGAATTTTCCGCTCCTTAACTTGATATAAAGTATTGCTGTTTCGGTAAATTGAGCTTCGGTAATTCTCCAAATTTATCACGTGCATTGACATTGAGACATTCTATTTTCATGAAATTAAAGTTCTTGTTATTCGAGCGACTAGTTAAATTTCAAGCAGAGTCTAATTCATGAGAAAGCCTAATATTATTGCTCCATTTCTTATATCAAAATCATTGCTTATTCTGGATAAATATACTATCTGTATTTAATTGTGAGCGATGTGTAGTTTCTCGTTTGCAAAGTAACATTCAATAGAAAAGAAACATGAATGATTGATTGGCATAACATATTTGCTCCAAAATACCTCAAGCTTTGTATTAGTATATGCATGGTGTTTGTAGTAAAAATATGTAGAACTCCGACACGCGAATTCAAACTAAACTTACAAATAAAAATACCCGACTTCCCCAAACCGGCTAAATATATACTACTTAAACTTAAAACTTAAATCATAAATTGTAAGTCGCTAACGAGTGATGTGACAAGGAGTGAACGATATACACAAGGCCGAAAATATTCGTTTAAAATATATCACTAATACAAAGTGCACGTCCGCGTAAAATATCGCTTAATGATACATACTTCAAATTAAACAGATAATAACATCTCTTTGGATTCGTGTGAGGAGTTCTATGAGCTTGAAATAACTGATCTTATTAACCCTGCCTAAACGAACCTAATTTGCTCGTCAAACGGGCAAATAAAGAATATATCCGCAGTATAAAAAGATTCCCCTCTTTCTCTCTTTCTCGATCTTTCTGATAAAAGTTATATTTGCATGAAGTGCTCCTGTGCCTGTGGTTTTTTGAAAATTTGTGCCAGGGTGGAGCGTGGTATATGGGTTGCTGTCAATGTTTACTTTTTCAGGCTTCTACGAACAGAATAGTAGACGTCGACAAATAGCGAATATAAACAGAGCGTCAGAATCGGGAGAAATCGGCACGGTTTACGAAGATCCCAATAACGAGGCGAGAAACAATCAATGGCGGAGGATATTGCTGCTAGTTGTGGCGATTACGGTACATTTCTGCAAGATAATAAATAACAACCGTTCGAACCGTTCGTTCAGATATCGAACCGTTCGCATATCACACGAACTGTCAACGGAATAATAACGCGCATTTCGACTTTTGCAACTAGGTGCATAATATTCCC
The DNA here is from genome assembly GCF_003227715.2 of Harpegnathos saltator. Lineage (NCBI taxonomy): Eukaryota > Metazoa > Arthropoda > Insecta > Hymenoptera > Formicidae > Harpegnathos > Harpegnathos saltator. Next base: position 151,089 of record NW_020230554.1, on the reverse strand, counting down.
GAGGGCCTCGCAGTTGGTGTGGGCTTCGGAGCGATAGGAAGCAGCGCATCAGCAACATTCGAAAATGCAAGGTAAGCTGCATAGTTCCGACAAAGTATAGTATACATTTCACTGCCTCGCATTTTAGAGCCACAAATGATTTATTCATTTACCGAGTGAATTACTTTATATAAATATACTGCGCGCGAAAATGATGAAATTACTTATAGTGAAAATTTCGATTTTAGATTTTTTAGTATATATAACGATTGCAAATTTAAATATGTCGCTATTGAAACAAAAGGAATTTTAAAAAGAATACGTTCTATGTCTGTTACGACGTTGCACGACGCTACTAACGACGAAGACTGTACTATTAGTATTGCTGGTTTAGATCAATCTTGCCTATTCAATTGATTACGCGAGTTACAAAGGTTAAATGCGAAGTTAGCGAACTGGTGGAATTTTATGTATTATCGTGAACAGTACTGGCGATATCGAAAGGAAAGCAATTCGAAATAACTCTGGGAGAAAAAAGCGACAATATTAATATTATTCGCATTCCAATCCGTGAGATGAAAACGGGTTTGGAATTTATAAAGAATTCATGATATTCCGCTTCATTTCGATCATTGATTACACAGTCATGGTATTTGTATCACATTCCAAGAGCGATATGTCATTAGCGCGCGACCAGTTTCGCATTATAAAATACATATTTTATTATTAAGATGATTCGAGATTGCGTTAATAGTAGTTGACGTAATTCAGACAGAACAGGCATTTGAGGAAAAATTTTGTTTGCTTAAAAGGAAGAAGAAAATAATCGAAATCTCACGAGACTAAATTTTGCACAAATGCAAAGATGTTTGCATTGCTTTATTAAAAAAAAAAAATTAAAAGATAAATAGGAAAGAGCATAAAATACAAAATGATAAACGAGCCTATCGGGCCGGAGAAGCGTATCTGGAACATTGCTCCGACATGTTTTCGGAATTTTTGCGGGTTGATGACCTCTCGGGAATTTGCACGTTCGTCCAAGTTTCCCGCTGCGCGTTATCGACGCTCTTTTCCTGAGTCTCCGACTGTACGCTGGATGGCAGCAGCATGAGGTACTCGCAGTCTCATGATCGAGGTGGTCGGAACAAGGCGAGCCGGCCGAGCGGCTCGCGTGGTAGGAGGTCTCCATGAATGAGCTCTATGGTGGTCGACCGCGACCGCCAGTTGGAGGCGAAGTTTATTGGCTTCGGACGGTGCCTGCGGGCGCGCGGGAAGGGAAGGGCACGTGTGGCCCTGGAATCCGACGAGCCCTAGGCGCCGCGCATTCCATTCCACTGCGTCCCCTCTCGTCCTCCAAACCCCTCTTGCTCCCGTGTCCCGCTTCTTCTTTCGCGCTTTTGCTGCTGCTGTTGCTGCTGCTGCTGCTGCTGCGGCAGCAGCAGCAGCAGCAACTACAACCGCAACCGCCCCTCCTCACCTCATTCGCGCACTGTCGGTGTTTTCGAACTTGCTTCCTTCGGGTTCGCGTTTGCTTTTCGAGAATTTCGCTGACCCGTCTCAGTGTCTACACCCACACACGCACGCGAACTTTATCCGAAACCACGCGGTAATCATACTCGAAATCAACGTCGAAATGTCACGAAATGCCCTTTTTGGGACCGGTCGCGCATTGTCGCGGTTTGCAGGATGTCGCGTAGCGATGTATTTTCCATTGTACGCCACGAGTCATTGTACTCTCGGTCATCTCTTCGCGTCAGCATATTCGAAACATTAATTGAATCATTAATTGTCCACCGATCGGAAAAAGCAGTTGCTGTAACGTCGCGTTTGATACTTTCTCGCGTACTCTTTCTCTCTTCTTTAACAGCCATTTAAACGGAATGCACGCGAAGCGTCGGATTACCTCGGCGAGCTTCGAGCCCGAATAACCGCGGACATGATCACGCGTATATATGGAGCCTAACTTAACATCACATGCGCCGACACGAACGGAACGGCATTCCGACGCATTCAAATGACGACGGAGCTCGGATTCCGCGGTCGTCCCCCGTAGTCGGTCGGTGGCGATGGGCCCATTAAGAATCCGTGGAATGAATGGACCGCGTCTCCGCTTTCCTTCTCGCGCGTAATAATTAAGAAAGTGGATCAGCGTGTGGGCGGATCCAAATCCCAGCGACGGTGTCGCAACGATGTCTCGGATCTATACCGATACGACGCAACATCGACCGACGTCGCGAACAATGAATATAATATCGCGCTTTGTATAAACCGCCGCTAAGCAGCAGATTTTCAATTCGTCGTACGTTCTTGACAGGAATGCGGAATATCATATGTGGTTTTTTTATCGTTTGTTTTTTTTTTTTTTTTACTTTTTTTTAATAGTTATTTTCGTTTTCGTTACGACCAATAATAACAACATCGTAGATGCGAAGTTTGCATAGGTAAATAGATTGTAGTTCGACATAGGTAAAATGTACGCTCGTCAATAATCTTAGAAATCAGGCAACGACGTCCGTTTCCAGCGATAATAGAGATAAGAGTACTCGCGACATCGATCGGACCATCGACGAGAAACGGGGACAATTAATAGCGCAGCGAAAGCTATTTTCTCGGGATTTTCTCCGCGACTCTCTGCTTAATCTGGGAACAATCTGGGGCCGACGACGCCTTTCACGAAAAGTGATTAACGGCGTCACCTTAAAAGCGGTCGAAAAGCGACGGCTAAACTATTTCGGAAGTGAAACTTCCCACACGGTGTGCGGCTTATTGGCGGTTATTGGTAAATCGTAGCCGCGGCTAATAAGAGAGAAATTTCGCAACAATTTCGGCGCGCTACGCGCTTTGTGGCGCGCTTTTGCTGCTGCCGGGCTGCCGCGTGCAACCTAGTCCTCTTTCGAGAGCGCCGAGAGAAGGACACGTTGCCGATGCCCGTTTGGAAAAATCGCTCGGCCTTGAGCGACCCTAGCATGCCCTTTTCTGGCCCGACCAGTTCGTAACGAACGGCATACCATTCTCACGACGATTGCGATTAACCAACCCCCTTGGTCCTGCATATATTTTCAGCTGCGCTGGAAGGCTCGCGCCGCCGGAGCGCGGTTGTATACACGTACAAGGTGTCCGAAACGTGTCGCTAGTTGCGTTACTTTGAGGAAAGTTCGGACACATCTTAAAGCGTGGCCGTTGCGTAAGCATCGCTATCCTATGACTAAACTCGGTTTTCCTGTCCATAAATCGTGCGCTATCGATTGCAGTATCCGCAATGGACGGAATAAAAAAAAAGCTCTGAAGGAGACCGTTGTCACGGTGTCCCGGTCAAGGAGAACGTCATCGAGACGTAGTCGCGATGGAAATGAAATTTTGCGCAATTCGAGCGACCGGCTCCGCCGGTCGCGCGACGGCCGACCTACGTTCGCGTCGCGTCCTTTCCAAGGAAACGTAACTCTACTCGCGATGGCGGCGGTGGCGGCGGCATAAGTTCCGGTCAACGGTGCTGAAAGAATCATGAATGAAACGTTTCGCAGTTTCTGCTGCGCTGCAACGATCGCCACCGCCGCCGGTGTTGCGGAACGACGATCGACGGAGATGCGACAAGAAATTGAAGGAAAAAGAGGAGAGAGAGAGAGAGAGAGAGAGAGAGAGAGAGAGAGAGAGAGAGAGAGAGAGAGAGAGAGGAGGAGGAGGCAGGCGTTAGCAGGTAGATGGAAAGGTACGGGCAGCCGAAGCAACGAGCAGATTTGCGCCCGTTGCAAAGCGCTCAAGGAGATCCGGTACTGACTCACTACCGAGCGGTGCTATGCGAATTTTTCGCGGAATGTGGGTCTCTCTGCCGTTCGCTTCTTTCGTCCTTTATTCACGCTTTTTCCAGAAATTCTCGCATTCCTGCGTCGCATCACGTCGCGGATTACACGCTGCCGATTTTGTCGGATAAACGGCGAAGAGCAGAGAACGTGGCCGCGGGATGTAATTCGGATCTGTACGCGATGCCGCGATTCATTTCTCTCCTCTCGAGCAGTCGTGTGGAATACGAGGAAAATTTGCGCGTTAGTTAGCAACGCGGAAAATATCGCTTTTCGACGTCCCACGTCGCGTGTTGGCGTGTAGGCGCATATTTGCACGGTAGAATGCAAACGTCATCGTCGATTTTTGATCCTCTGCTTTTTCGGCGCGTGCTCAACAAGCTGGAGGTGACAAGTAGCATCTCTCGACGTAATCGTGGACGCGCTTTCGAGCCCGGGAGAGAACGCGTTCCCTGAAATTTATTTACGGCGCGCCGTAAACGCGGACAACGTTTCGGATCACCGTAGGCGGAGTACGATCTCACAAAGGGCGCGAGGATCTGATTTGTATACACACTGGCCCTCCTCACCCCTCACCTCCTTCCCTTCCTTCTCTCCTCCATTGTCCTCCTACTCGTTCTTTTTCGCGGCGCTGCTGCCGGACGAGAGAAGGTGGAGGTTGTGAGCGGTGAGGACGAGAGGAGCGGAGAGAACGTGTGTAAAAACGGAGGAACCGCGGGGTCTCCGAGTCGCTGCGCCACGTAGATGAGGTGGTGCTATGTTAAACATGGCGCCGGACAAAGCTGCCGACGAAACCATCTCATTTCAGTGCTATCCTCTCCCGGCTGCCTTATTATATACCGGCCGACCGGCGCTCACCGCGGTCCCTTCTTTCTTCCTCTCGCTCTCTCTCTCTTTCGCCCGATATCCTCTCATCCTTATTCTCTCTCTTTCTCTCTCTCCTTTCCTTTTCTTTTTTCTGCTCTCCCCCCCTCCCCTTTTTTTACCTCTTCGCCTGCGTTCCCTCTTCCTTTTACTTCCCCCCTCTCGCTAACCCTGCTGCCGCCCGTTCCCTCCTCCCTTCCAAAAGCTACCTCCCTCATCGTTCTTCCTCTTTCCTTTATCTTCATTCCGTTCTCGTTTCCCCTCGATATCCCGTGCATGTCCAGTCTAAGACGACGATGAAGGTCGAGATTGCGAACTTTTGATCCTTCGATATCGCGGCATTCGTCTCGAAGACGCTGCGGGCTTTTTTTCAATTTGCACCAACAAATTGTCCGGATTCCAGTGACTTTCTTTTTTTTATCGCTCTGGTCGCGACTTTCTGAACGGAGAAACGCCGGCAATTGAAGGGGGTGGAGACATTCGTAGACGACGTAACGGAGTTGACGACGCGTAATCAGGCAACGAAATTTCATATAATTTTCATACGAATGAGCCTCCTCGAAAGAGCCACGCTACGAGAGATTGCGATGGTAAACACGACGAATTAATGACTCGGCTATCGAGCGAGCGTTTCCCGGCGTTCCTCTGGTCGGATCTGGTCCCTGTTACGGTCTCCGTAACGTCGGGTCTGTTCTCCGGCAGCCCTAATCGTCGTGGGTACTTTGTACCGGCGGTGCTTATCTCACGCGGAAAACCAATTCTGACGTGCGCTAATAGCGACGGAAGTCGGCTACGATATAGTACTTCCCGCTCGGGCTCAGCTCGCTGCATAGTGGATGCACGTGCGCCGCGTGCAGTTAGGCGCGATATAGGCCTCGCGTATGTACGAGCTCCTGGCGAGCTCTCTCGGAGGGGCTCGTGCGTGTCGGAGTAATTTCTGTTGTCGGCGATTTTCACGGCAAGAGACCGACCAGTTCCTCGAACATCGTTCCCGATCTCGCATACCTGTCGGCATGCAAATTGCGGGGAAACCACGCCGTTCGTTTCCTCCCTCGCTTATATTTGCCGCGACACTCCCAAATTATTCGTCGTCACGGCCGTCACCGGTGAGTTTACCGGAAACTGTGCGCAATTTGACAAATCGTTCGTCCTTACACCGCGAAGCCTAGCTTTTACGTAGTCTGTCGCCTGTGACGTCTCGGCACGATACGGCCGGTCACGAGGCTTAATGGCCGGGCGTGTAGATATTAAGTACCGCGAGAGAAAAAGGCAATCGGTCGGCGGCGATATCGCCGCAGCGAAAGTTAATGAGAATTGGAGAGATTAACGCTCATTAACGCGAAGCGCTCGCGCTCGTACGCGCGTTTTACGACATCGCGAGAGTATCAGCTTTTCGTCGCGTTGTAATCGCGGGAGCGGGTCAAAAATGGGTGGAGGGGGGAGGATATTAAATCTCGAAACTAACGACGAGGTAGAACTCGCCGCTACTCCGACATGATTGCTTCGAACGACGTCGAAAATCGAGCGACTGAGTTTCCTCCGCGCGCCCTTAAGGGCCGCGCTCGACGGGTCGTGCGCGCGGCGGCTACCGTGGTCTCGTCTCTTTCACGGAGTCTCCAGATTGCCTCATTATTCCACGAAGCACGATTACGTCGATAAACATCTCTTCCCGTTTCACCAGTGCACTCTATATAATCATTCAGGCACGACTATGTACGTAGGTCGAGCGTTTTGATATCTGAACTCGCGGGACGGTCTCTAAGGTAGTGACATTCCATGCCGGTACCTTGTCGGTCTCTTATTTCACGCTCACGCCACCCTCGCTTCTCTCTCGCGACATTCTCCGCTTCCTTTCCAATCGCCGGCCGCGATGACGGCGGTCATTAAAGCCCGACTTTAGAATCTATATCGGTCCCGCAGTGTAAATATTTAATTAAAGTCAATCGAGATTAACCGCCTCTCTCTCTCTCTCTCTCTCTCTCTCTCTCTCTCTCTCTCTCTCATCTTTAAAGAGGGTCGGAAGAATATTGATTATAAACCAACGTTTACGGGAACAACTCCATCTCCGCGGTCTTTGGAGCTTCGTCGGTCGACTACATCAACCTTGAACGATTACCAGCGAAGTGCCTCGCGCCGCAGCACGCTGCATTCCAACGATTTCCTTCTTTTCGGCGAGGAAAGCCGTCGAGCGCGTCTTCCACGCGAACGTCTGACAGCCGCTCGACCGATTGCGACGCGACGCGACGCGACGCGACACGATGCACTCGCTGCCGCCACCGCCACCGCCGACTTTCCTCGCTCATTCGTGAGCACTCTCTTCTTCTCGCGCACGGGCCGATGCACCGGCTCGCCGCAGTGCAGCGACTTTGCAATGTCTGGAATGCGGCGGCATTATACATGCGCGCCGCGTACCTTACTCGGAACAGACGAACGAACAGCCGGATCCGTTATGTCCCTCGACGACGACCTCACGATCGTCTGCGGGGACTAACCGAGACCCGCGGCCCGCCTCTGCGCATCTCCCTCTTTCTCCCTCTCTCGTTCTTTCTGCCTCTCTTCCTGCCGCGAAAGCACCCAGGGTTCTAATGCGAGATGCACGCGCTCGCGCGCGCGCACTTTGCCGATGCACCGACGACGACGTCGTCGCAACTGTTGCAACGCGGGAGACACCTGCTTCGCTTTGCCTTGTCTTACCCCTTACCTTGCCTTACCTTACCTTACCTTAGCCGTCACTCGACTGCGATTAATCTTGTTCACCGCATACCGCGATACGCGAGGAACTCGAAGGTACCTCTCTCCGATTAGGCACGAGCGGCTAATGCGAGCTAATTGATTCCGGTTGCGAGCTGACGGTGTGTTACTCGGCCGAGAACAGCCGAGGAAACGGTAGAATAGCGCGCGGTAATAAAACGCGCCAGATCGCGCGGAGCACATTTCGCGGGCGAGCGGTCGCGAAATATATATCGCGATCGTTAGCGATATCTTTAAGTGTATCCTTTATCGCGGCTTTTCAATTCAAAAGTCAATTGCTCAATGCACCGGCATCGCTAAACGGTACTCACGCGATCGATGTGAAATACCGTCAAATTCGATGAAACTTCACCGAGTGTCTTGACAATGGAGGACGTGTAATTGATTAAACAGCAATTCCGGCGGACACCTCGTGTACCACCATGTCGAAGAGTGTGCGAGAGATGTTTCTCGCGTGCGTTACCTCGTGCGCGGCCTCGACGGCTGTACCACGACCAGTAGTCCTGGGTACTCCTGGGGCAAAGAGCGTATGGGACAAGCTCATCGGCGATTGTCAGAGGGTGCGAAATCGGTCGAACACCTCGTCGGCTGCGGCTGCGACGGCGGCAGCGGCAGCGATGGGGTTGATCTTACGGTCTTATGGTTTTATGGCGTTAGGCCGTGGCCGGTGGCCCCGGGACTCTCGGAGCTGAGAAGAGCCGGAGAGCTCGCCTTGGCGTTGGTGGAATGCGGGACGGGCAAATCGCGGTCGGCCCGCTTGCGCCTCGTTCCCATGCATTCCTTACTCCCCCTCTCGCTCCTCTGCGCTCTTTCGTCCTGGGCCCCCCTCTCTCTTTCTCTCTCTCCCTCTCCTTCTCCCTCCCCCTCTTTCTCTCTCTCTCTCTCTCTCTCTCTCTCTCTCTTTTGCGCGTTCTCTCACACGGACACGCTACACCCGTTCCACACCTCCGCGCGCTCCTCGACGCTTCATCCGTCTCGTTCGTTCCCCGTATCTCTTTCTCTATCTTTCTCACTTTGGTAAGTATGTATACGTTATGGCACACATACACCAAGGTCTTTCTCCTTTTCTCTCTTTCTCCCTCCCCCCTCTCTCTCTCTCTCCTCCCTTCTCTCTCTCTCTCTCTCTCTCTCTCTCTCTCTCTCTCTCTCTATCTCTATCTCTCTCTGTATATCGCACCTTTTCCTTTTTCTTCTCCTTTCAAATTCCTCTCTATGTCTCCCGCGTACGCACGGGCGCACACGCGAATTCACGGGTCTTTCCCTTTCTTACTCTCCCCTCTCGCCGTCTCTTTTTCGCTCTCCGAATCCTCAGTCTTGCTCGTTTTTTCTCACGCACACGTACGCACAAGTACATACACGCATCTTTGCGCACGCGATAGACGCGCTCTTTCCTTTCTCGCGCGAGCGCGCTCGTCCGAATCCTTGCGCGAACATCCTTGCACCTCCCTCGGAACCGAACCGTCCCCTCTCGTTCTGTTCCACGACTTCCTCCTGCTTCTCGTCGAACACGCTCCTTTAACCGAGCCGAGCATCGTCGCGGCGAGGAAAGCCTCGTCATGGCATCTTAACCGATCGACTCGTGCCCGACGGGCAACATTGTTGCGAATCAGGTCGACGAAATAAATATTGAGATGGAGCAATATCTCGAGACGCGCGTTATGCGCCCTCGCTCCGACGCGTTGTTATACTCCCTCGCCGTTTTATTTGAGCCTTGATTTTTTTCTTTCGTCCTGATCAAACGATAACGAAATTGCGATATAATTCTTTCGGCTGTTCGCCATTTTGGTCCGGCCGGGCTCATACTGATTTCACGCGATTTCAAACGCTCAAACGTGGCCACTCTCTCTCTCTCTCTCTCTCTCTCTCTCTCTCTCTCTCTCTCTCTCTCTCTCTCTCTCTCTCTCTCTCTTCAAACCTCGGCGCACTTTCAAATCTTCAACGTCCACATTGGACGTGTGAAACTAAACTGTAAGTTTCGAAATTCTTACGAGCTGGTGACGCTGTCTGACATTAAAACGTGGACATTTTCGATCAAAAATCGATAAGAAGGACCAAAAATCAAGGACCAATAGAAGCGACAGAATTTCGCGCGATATCAGCTTCCGACGCGTTGCTCATCCTACGGCAGGCAGCAGCGGATAGGTGTTGCCACGTAAGGACAACCGCGGCTTTATGGAATGCAACATGGCGTCCGCGATGCGTCCGACGAAGCTGCAGCAGCGATGTGCTACACACCGACGAGCTTCCTAGTCGGAGCGCGTGGATGGTCTGTTAAGCTGATGCCATCGACGGCAACAATCGGCTCGATTTCCAATTGGTTGTTCGATCGTATAGATTGCCAGCGACAATTGGACGTCGCGCTCAAACCTTGTGATTCGGACTCGCTTTTCACCGCGTTTCTCCGCACCTCGCGCGTTCCTCTTTCACGCGTCGGGAGAGGACCACCTAAATCGCCCGGTCGTCCGAAATATGCGTAAATAACGGTAGGAGACCACGTAGCACGTGGTCCGATCGCTGGTGCGTGTGCCGGAACTCACACGCGCGTGACTTTTTCTCGCGCCCAAGTGACCGGTCCGGGCGGCTCTCTTTTTTTCTACTAGATGAAATCCGCGCTTTTCGGCGCGAGACGGCTCGACGCCGTCTCGCGTCGTATATTCCGCGCGCACGCGCGCGCGCGGCCAGATTCTTTCGATCGATCGTCCAAATCGCCGGTAAAACTGGGTATTTTAAATAAATCACGCGCGCGCGCGCGCACGACAGAGAGAGAGAGAGAGAGAGAGAGAGAGGGAGAGAAGAGTAGTTGCTCGTCGCTTTGTTCAAATAGACACACTTCTCGACGACGATGTCAAACACGAATCTTCGGGAGTCGCGCTTCCCCGATTTTTCTCTCGGACGGAATACACATTCGTCGCCACCGCGCACAGCCTCAATTAAGACAGCCGTGCGAACGAGCCGCGGCGGGTTTCACTAGAAAAATTCTTGCCAGAAAACTCGCCGTGTGGATCTACGCGCGCGTCGACTCACGTTCGCCAATACTTTCTCCCGGATCCTGAACGAACTCCTCGCGCGAGGCATTCCTCCTCAGCTCTCGGCATCCTCCGCTCCCTGCGAGAGAAAGAGAGAGAACTCTCTCAGCCTCCCTGTTCCTAAGGTTATCTACTCGACTTCTCCCGTCGTACCTTCGCCCACCGTCCCTTCTCGGTCTCGGCCCGGCTACTCCCTCGCGCTCGAATCTCGCGCGATGCCCTCGACTTGGCCGCGTTCGCGCGCTCCTCGTCGCGCCTACACGAAAGAATGATAGCCTCGCTAATAGGCAGATTAGCCACGCATCGAACGTTACGGTGATACGATTAGCGTTAAGGAAAGGTCGGCGTTAATTAATACGTCAGCGCGCGCGCGTATCTCTGCCTCGTCGGATCGTATGAAATAATGAGGCGGACTTATCGCGCGGACAGCTTAACGAGAACTTTATCTCTCTGCGCAAAGAGGAATAAATAACGAATATAACAATCTCGTAACGAGTCAATCTCTCTCTCTCTCTCTCTCTCGTTCTTTTCTTTTCTCAATTTTTCTTTTTCATTTCTTTTTTCTCCTTTTTTTTAACAACGTGTTTGCCCATCTCGAAGAACTACGAGGATATAATAATACGAATGACATGTACGGCCTCTCACAGTGCTATTGACCTTGGCATATAGAATCTTCTTCGACGTGGAGATAACTTTAAGAACACGCCACCTGACAGCCTTTTTTATGTCAAGTCTTCAACGCGCGCGTTCGCAAATTAATGGCCGCTAGTGAATTCCTTACGTCTCTATTTTTATCCCGTCGTGCTTCGGCGGCTTCTCTATCTGCCGAGTCCTCGTCGGCCGGTACACACGCGCGAATTTACCGGCGGGAGAAAGGTTGAAGCACCTCATCGCGGTGCGAATCCCGTTCCCTTGGTCCCAAAACAATTGGCCGTCGCGCCCTAGCCGTCTGGCGAACGCGGCAGACGGAGTCGGGAGTAGCGGGGCCCTGACCGTGGAAAGTAGAAAGAACTCAGGAAGGAAAAGAAGCCACGTCGGCACCCGAACCGCCGGCGATGGTTACGATGATTGCAACGGTGGTGGTGGTGGTGGTGCGCCTCGAAGGGCCCCCGCGATGGTAGTGGGGCACCCAGGAGGGAGACACTTTCTGCACTCGCACGTACCGCGCAACAACCAGGAGGAAGAGGGACAATACACACGCACACACACGCACACGACGAATACAAGTCGCTACGGCGGCAGGAGGAGGAGGGTAGGGACGATCGTTCTCGGAACTTGGGTGACCTCCCCCGGTGCAACCGGCGAACAGCCGGACCCGACGGGTTAACTGTACAACCACTTATGTACCTCGACGCCGTAGGAATGCGGCGACGATGATGCCGTCGTCGTCGTCGTCTTCTTCGTCGACGTCGTCGTCGTCGTCGTCGTCGTCGTCGTCGTTGTCCCATGAAATAACACATGACATGCCGCGGTATGACGAACCTCCTCCTCTCGCCGGAGGTCCCCCAGTCGTCCGCTCCTATCCTGTAAATGCGAACAGAGGAGAAGCACTTTATACCGTGCGGATGATCCATGCTCGAGAGCGCGGATCACGTCATTCATTCACCTGTGCTGTCGCTGATCTCTACTGCATCGAACCCGCCGTCTCGTTCATCGTGCCGCCGCTTGCTGATCTATTGTTCCCCGTAAATTCCGGTCGTTCGCGGATCGACGATCCGATCGGATCGCGGAAGAGCCGAGCTGCCGTATCGCGTCTCGATCGCGCTCGATTCTGAGCTTTTTCCACAACCTGAGCCGCTCACGCTCGAGGTTCTCCGCGTGCTTCGTCATTTTTGCGGGTCTGTATGAACGTATTGATTTTGCACGATGTTAACGGCCGCATTTTTGCACGCTCGTGCTGTTGAGAGCAGACGTTTTTTAGACGTCGCAAGGTAGCTTGCGAGTAGATCGAGTGTCTCGATCTTTGATGAAGTCGCACGCTCGATTAGGGACAAAAAATATTCCTTTACAGAGACAACTTCGAAATGTTGAAACGTCGCGAAAATTGGATGCACGTTGATTATACTTCACACGAAATATGTCGCGTCTGTCGAAACCGTTTCAGCCTCTGTTTGAGAATTGACATAGGTAGCGTTGGTTGACTTATTTATTTGAGAAATAGATTAATCTGACGACACACACGAAGAAGAGAGAGAAGACGCGTACTTGTAACACGCCATTCGTCGGCCGCCGTGAAGCGTGATTACTAACGGCGACGAGTCTTAAGCACCCGAACGGCTTATTCGCCGCAACGTTCGCCTCGTAAAGCCCGATGTTCATGAATATCGAATTACGGGAGCTAGATCGCGGAAGATCTTCGTTACCGCGTTCCACGTACCAGAACCGAAGGGTTTTTCTACGTTTTAGTTAGTTCGCGCGCGCGCACGGCACGGTCTGATCTGGTCGGAACCATTCATTCGAATAGTTGGTCTCCTCTATGAAACCCGCAGTACCGTTTCCTCGCTTCTTATGAACCTCAGAATTGGATCGTTTCTCTCTCTCTCTCTCTCTCTCTCTTTTCTCTTCCCCCCTCTCCCCTTCTCTGTCTCTCTTGGTAACCGAACGGGTCTTTTTCGACCGTTCCCATCTCCGATAGGGTTCTTACTTAGAGCTCTCCCTCGGTCTTTTATAGGAACACTAGTTTCATAGAAACACACTATCACGCCGATCCTGGGAACCCCATTGAAGCTCCATCGACACGGAGCGCAAGACATCCCGTCACTCGAGAAATGAAATGCGTCGCGGCGCGAAAGTCGTGCGGAATATTTCAATTAATTTCTAGTGTCGTGCGCATATTAATGCGCTCGATATCTCGGCGACACGGCGCGGCGCTTCATTAAAATCGTGATTATTTCAGAAATGATCCCCGAAAGGACATATCTCTCGCGGAAGTTTCTCCTCTCGCGAAAGCTGCACCCGCGCGTCTTGACTCTCGCTCCGAGTAGTGAATGGAAGGATTCGTCGTAGGTTTGACAGATAGTCGGGAACGAGCCATCGTCGATATTCCAAAGTCGAGGAGAATTTCGTAGCGGCGGTGTGCGCGATATGTGAGATATTCCGACCTGTGTGTCGACGAGTGTTAGATTATGTACACGATCCTGTCGTTCATTCACCTGTTACGTCTCTCTCCCACCGCTCCTTTCCTCCCTCATGCCTTCTCACTCGATCGTTCGCTCGTTCACTCACTCGTACTGTCTGCCTACCTACCTACCTACTTACCTACCTACTTACCTGCCTGCCTGCCTGCCTACATGACTATCTACCTACCTATCTATTGTGTCTACCCTGTCTACTTACCTACCAACCTGCCTGCCTGCCTGCCTGCCTGCCTGCCTGCCTGCCTGTCTGCCTGTCTGCCTGCCTGCCTGCCTGCCTGCCTGCCTGCCTGCCTGCCTGCCTGCCTGCCTGCCTGCCTGCCTGCCTGCCTGCCTGCCTGCCTTCCTTCCTACCTACTTACCTACCTACCTACCTACCTACCTACCTACCTACCCACCTACCTACCTACCTACCTACCTACCTACCTACCTATCTACCTAACTATCTACCTATCTACCTGCCTGCCTGTCTGCTTGCATACCTACCTACTTACCTACCTACCTACCTACCTACCTACCTACCTACCTACCCATCTACCTACCTACCTACCTATCTACCTACCTACCCACCTACCTACCTACCTACCTACCTACCTACCTACCTACCTACCTACCTACCTACCTACCTACCTACCTACCTACCTACCTACCTACCTATCTACCTAACTATCTACCTATCTACCTGCCTGCCTGTCTGCTTGCATACCTACCTACCTACCTACCTACCTACCTACCTACCTACCTACCTACCTACCTACCCACCTACCTACCTATCTATCTACCTACCTACCTACCTACCTACCTACCTACCTACCTACCTACCTACCTATCTACCTACCTACTTACCTACCTACTTACCTACCTACCTACCTACCTACCTACCTATCTACCTACTTACCTACCTACCTACCTACCTATCTACCTAACTATCTACCTACCTACCCACCTACCTACCTATCTACCTACCTACCCCTACCTACCCTACCTACCTACCTACCTACCTACCTATCTACCTACCTACCTACCTACCTACCTACCTACCTACCTACCTATCTACCTAACTATCTACCTATCTACCTGCCTGCCTGTCTGCTTGCATACCTACCTACTTACCTACCTACCTACCTACCTACCTACCTACCTACCTACCCATCTACCTACCTACCTACCTATCTACCTACCTACCCACCTACCTACCTACCTACCTACCTACCTACCTACCTACCTACCTACTTATCTACCTAACTATCTACCTATCTACCTGCCTGCCTGTCTGCTTGCATACCTACCTACCTACCTACCTACCTACCTACCTACCTACCTACCTACCTACCTACCTACCTACCTACCTACCCACCTACCTACCTATCTATTTACCTACCTACCTACCTACCTACCTACCTACCTACCTACCTACCTACCTACCTACCTACCTACCTACCTACCTACCTACCTATCTACCTACTTACCTACCTACTTACCTACCTACCTACCTACCTACCTACCTATCTACCTACTTACCTACCTACCTACCTACCTATCTACCTAACTATCTACCTACCTACCCACCTACCTACCTATCTACCTACCTACCCACCTACCTACCTACCTACCTACCTACCTACCTACCTACCTACCTACCTACCTACCTACCTACCTATCTACCTACCTACCTACCTACCTACCTACCTACCTACCTACCTACCTACCTACCTACCTATCTATCTATCTATCTATCTATCTATATACCTGTCTGCCTACTTGCCTTTCTCTCTCATTCTTCAGCGTGATTCTACTATGCTATTACTTGGACCATAGATCACGCTCGGCGGTCCGCGAGGTCGCGGAAAAGGGAGACAGAGATGAACGGAGGTCGAGGAAAGAGGTCTCGCTTAGAGCTTATAACGAAGCCATGTTATATCCCCTCTGTATCTATCGCGTCGTTAATACACCGCATGATTACTTTTTTCTCTCCTCCCGCGACATCGTAGAGAATAGCCTCGCAAACACCGCATTGTCCCTCGTGTAATCAACGATTTTTCTCGAATTTTAATTGCCTCAATAATACCCCGTGTGTCTTACGTATATCTCGAGATTAAACGATCGTTATCAGTGACGTGCGAAATGTATGCAATTCTGAAGAGGCTTTGAAGGATTGACACCGCAATAATTAATTAACGTCATTAGATGCGTTACACATCGCGTCCGTTCATTTACGGGCGTTCCACCAATAGTTTTATGTCGTTGCCGGGGCAGGTCCGCGTAACTGGAAGCGAAACTCGAGGCTTTGTCGTTCATTGACATCTTATTTATGAGCGGCGATCCTGGTCGAGTGAGCTTAGCCGTTCTCCGGCAGGCATGAAAGAGCGAGCGGTACATACGGCTATCTAGGAAGCCTCGCGGCTCTTCGAGCGCGCTCCGCTCGCGGAGATGGAAAAATCTGGAGAATGTCGAAGCCGTCGACCAGTTTCAAGAACTCACCGCCGCACCACTCGGCAAGTGTGTGCATATGTGTGCGCGCAAGTTGATTCTCGCGCGGAGCCACCTTGTCTCCTTTGGTTTTGTTCCTATCGTGCGATCGCGCTAAGCGTACCTCTTTCTTTCTCCCTCTCTTTCTCTCTCTCTCTCTCTCTCTCTCTCTCTTTCTCCCTCCCGCCCCACGACGATGCGACCGCTATTTTTGCATACCGCCTGCACTCCGTCGGTGCAGCCTTGCGTTTCCACCTTGCGGAATTAGCGAAGTCTCTTGCATCGATCGCGGGTGTCTAATTCCTGCGGAAATTAGCGTGAAATGTCACAAGATACAGTGGAAAACTTGATCACTCGGTTTTTGCTTAAAGAAAGGACAGCTCGTCCTTGAGAGGAAAGAATCCCTTACTTCGGTTGATTACAGAGCCGGTTTTTTAATCTTACCGCAAACTTGATATTTTGTTACTATTGTTTCGTCGTTAACATGTTCCCTTCGTCTGATCACGTGGGGATTAAACGAGACATTCAGGACTTGTGATTTGTTGCAGGAACCTCGCGATCGGTATCGGGATACAAAATTTCCCGGAGGGATTGGCGGTGGCGCTACCCCTTCAAGCCGCCGGGATTAGTACGTTGAAGAGCTTTTGGTACGGCCAACTGTCGGGGATGGTGGAACCTATCGCCGGTGTCCTTGGCGCAGTCGGAGTGACGCTCGCCGCACCTGCGCTACCTTACGCACTTGCTTTCGCGGCCGGCGCAATGATCTACGTCGTGATCGACGACATCGTCCCGGAAGCGCATCAAAGGTATGTACCGTAATCACCCGTCCGGGAAAACTTGAAACTGCGAGCGACTCCTATTTGCGCTTTTTATAATGCTCAAAATTACGGCTGCGCGCCATTAACGGTCGCTCAACTCGTTCTCGAGATCGCCGTGACGCGACAGGAGTCTCTCGAAAATGTAAAAGCGCGACGTGCTGGCGATCTCGTTTAGTCGGCGACGAACGAAACCTCACTTACGCTCATTTAGCCAGCTCCTTCTTTGATCCTGGAGTCCAAGCCAAGTCCCCTTAAACAGTCGAGCAACATTGAAACCCTCAGACTCCTCCTTCCCGCGATATGGAATCATAAAAGAGAAATAATCTGCCATCTTGATATCGTTAGTTTATTATCGTATCTGCAAGACGCCTCGACCTCTTAAAATTATCGAGCAAAGTAACGAATTTGCCAAACTCTAGTATGCCTGTGTGAGACACATTTTGACGATCGAGAACGCCAAAGGGAGTTGAGTGTCGGAAAAAGAGTTTTATAATTACGCGCGATGCACGGCGCGCTCTTGGAAAACACGCGCGCGCGTATTCTTATTGAAAAAGCGTGGAAGGTGGCGTTGAATGCAGAAGGGTGAAGCCGGTTCGCGCAAAGGGACTCGGGCGCAACTCGTTCTCTTAACTGGTTCCGGCTTCTCGTCCTTTCTTCTCTCCCTCCTCGTTCTCTTCATCTCTATCTCTCTCTCCGTTTTCTCTTCGTCTCTCCATCCCGTCTTTCGTACCTTTTCTTTTTCTTTTAACCATCGTCCATACCGGAGGCACCAGTCCACCACGGTGCACTTGCACCCGTTTCCGTCTCACGTTTCACCCTCAGCCTATTCAGGACGAATTAGAGCCTGGGCCTGGGCTCGGAGTCAGAAGGGCGGAAGGCGCTTTTCCCACCGACACAATGGCCCTTTATTTCGGGATTTATTCCCGTCGCGGACGGACGCGGATGGCCGCGGCCTATCGATGGCGATCTCTCTCGGTTACGCGCGAGGATCCACCGAGGATCCTCGCGCATCCTGCGGACCGCTTTCCTCCCGCTTTCGTTATCGTTCGCTAACTTTGCTCATCGTCTTTCGACTACGTTGTATACGTGGCGAAATCACGAGTAGCGAGTAGTTGCCGTGTGGATTAGGAAGCGGAAAAAAACACAATAATAGCTCTCGGTCTCAAGTGAAGTTTCGATATCATCTCGTGGTGGTGCGTTTGATACAACACTGTATCAAACTCGTACTTTTACTCGCTCGCATCGTCGATCACTGTCGTGATCTCGTCTCCATTTGGTCGATAATTGCAAGTCCTAGCGAGAGACTCGGTAGGGTTCAACGTCGCCAGCACCCGACGACGTCGCTGCGGAATCCGTTCCGACCGCGCGGGGCATCGAAGCGCATAAATATGCAGGAGGAAAAAATTCGTGTCGCGTATGTCCTATGAATTTCTACTCGTATCGTGCGCGCTGACGCATACGCACACGCATACGTACACGTATGCCTGTGTATAATACCTACCACACTCGTAAACATACTCGAAAGCACACGCGTACGTATCTACTATGGTGTCCGTATTCGAGAGCGATTACGGTACAATGGCGCGTGACGGCAGTGCCGTAGTTAGCGCGCCGCCAGCGAAACGGACGTGGCGAATTTCTTTCCCAGGCCCGCTCGCTTGGCGGCCTAGCTGAAGAAGGCGCATTGTCATTATAATTGGCTCCTTTTGTATTTCGCGTGTGCGATCTAACCGTCCGGCCCGGATACCCGAGAACGAGCGCGTACATGCGTTCTCTTTCGCGCGCGCGCGCGCGCGCACGCTCGCTCCCTGAGACAGTCGACCTCGACTCACTCCCTCGGGAACCCGCCGGCTGACCGGAAAACACAAAAGTGAAAACAGATCGCTCCTCTGCTTACGCGCGTTTCCGTCTCTCTCTCTCTCTCTCTCTCTCTCTCTCCCTCTCCTCTCTCTCTCTCTCCCTCTCCCTCTCTCTCTCTCTCCTCTCTCTCTCTCCTCTCTCCTCTCCTCTCTCTCCTCTCCTCCTCTCTCTCTCTCTCTCTCTCTCTCTCTCTCCTCTCTCTTCTCTCTCTCTCTCTCTCTTCTCTCTCTTCTCTCTCTTCTCTTTTTTCTCTCTCTCCTCTCTCTCTCTCTCCTCTCTTCTCTCTCTCCTCTCTCTCTCTCTCTCTCTCTCTCTCTCTCCTGCTTCGTGGAAACCGCCGTTGCGGCGAAGAACACGATGTGGGGATCGTCGCGAGATCGCGAAGCCGCGGCTTGATTTCTCTGACGGCGTTCGGCGCTCGCCATTTTCTCGTAATTCGAACGACGATCGCGCGTCCGACGAACTTATCGTACGGCAAATAAACGGTCGAGGAGGGCCGCATTCATAGCCGTTTCTGCGGGATTAAGGACCCTTTATCTATGCGCGTGTGCATGTGCAAACATGCACGTGTGTATTAATAGCGAGTCTCGACTCCTTGAGGAACGGCCATGAATACGGCCCTAAGTGTCATAAGTACCCGACTCACAGATTGTACTGTTTGAGTAGTCCGCAGTCGTATTTACCAAACCCACATTTTCCTCGTTTAAGTGAGATATGAGAAATTGTAGGTTTGGTCGCACGTCGACGCTGATAATTTCGACAAATGAATTTAGACGCTATCCGAGACCGCGAGTCAGATAGAAACGGACAAATCACGTGAGTGAGCGCCGCGATCACGCCGGAGAGATCGGCGATTTTTGCAAAGACGCGTTTTCGCGATCGCGAGTAACAATTGCCGGCGCGTTCGAACATGTAGCAGCCGAAATCGGAGTGACAGAGTGATCAGGACGAAGGTACGAACAGGACTCCTCCGAATCCTGCCGGGAGCCCGATACTTTCTCGCAGCGAGAAGAAATCTGCTCGACTCGGCGGCGTTTCGCGGAACGGTCGCCCCTCGCAAACAATTTGCATTTTCCTCTGCTCGGCGAAAAGGAACGCCTGCCTCGCCGATGATACCCGTGTTTCGTGTTCGACGCGACCGATTCACGAGCGGGCTATTTAATTTATCGGCGTATCGTGAATGTTGTCGGATCAAAGAGACACGAAGATTCGTCGAGCTGGTTCGTGGAGTTGCTCGGTGAAAAGACGTCTCGACATTCATCGGGTGAGTCGAGTTGTAACGTTAAACACCAGAGATAATTGAAATCTCGCGTCGCGACTTTGGTAGCACGAGCGAGACGCGACGCCCCAGTTTTGCTGAACGAACGAACGAACGAACGAACGGACGGACGGACGGACGGACGAGCGAGCGAGCGAGCGAGCGAGCGAGCGAACGAGCGTCTACGATGACGACGGCGCGGCGACGGCGACGACGACATTGTCCCGGCTACCACGGCGATGAGATACGATAATGGCCAATAAAAATACAAATTTTCTGAGGCACACCGAAAGGAGGTATTTACCGCGCGGATATGATTGATGTGGTAGAACGCCCACCGAAATACAACGGCGCGTTTCGCCGGCCGTTAAAATTGATGGCCGTGTATAATTTACGAAATCAACAAGCCGTGACGTGCAATACCGGGTATATACGCGTGTAGCGCGAGTGTGTGCTTTGTATGTGCTTAATCCCTACTTACGCCGCGAAAACCCTTTTATTTCTCGCCATCCTGGGGCTCTCTTTCTCCCAGGTCGTTGCCACGGGGCCGTAGGCAGAGAGACGACGATAGTGGACTGCGGCGCCAGTGCCGCCTTTTTAATTCCCCGCACCCTCGTCCGTCCTCCCTTCGTCCATCCGGGTCCTTTGATTATTACGTTCGATCCGTACGCACTCGTTGCGCTAATTAAAATTCTCCCACCCGCCTCTTGCCGTCCAGCCGCATCACACCGTCCGACCGAATCGCGAGATTGCGCCCGCGCTAGACGCAAGTTCGAAGAAAGTTGTCCGCGGAAAGTCGCCCGAGGAAACGTCGAAGGGACGTCCGCGAACTCGCGGAACTCGTCGCGGGCGGCCCCCGAGATATCTCCTCGGGGATACCGACTCGGGTCGTCGCGCGAATAGATAGAGAATACTTAATGCGAGCGTCTCGCGTACTTTCTGTTTACAGCGGAAACGGCAAATTCGCCAGCTGGGCCGCCATCGTCGGTTTCCTGGTGATGATGTCCTTAGACGTTGGCTTAGGTTAAGGATGTCGTTTCCGACGTATTCGCGCCGGCGTCCTCGCTTTTGCAGAGGCGCGTCAAAATCACGCGGTAGCGGTAAAAAAAAAAAGAGTGTTACGACGAGGGCGGGGGGAGGGAGTTTCCTCGCCTCGCGTGCGACATTCGCCGAACAGTAATAATGTGTTTTCTGTCTTTTTTCCTCCTTCTTTTTTTTTTTTTGTTCGCCTTACAACAAACGTGAGGCACCTTCTTCTTCCTCGGGAGAACTGAACGGTAGCGAAAGAGACGTTTTCGATCGCGTACGAAACATATTTCCGTGATTCCTGATATTCATCGAAACGCTTTGATGGAGAAAATTGCCGCAATGTTGCCGAACGTGTTCGACACCTTTCACGCGACTCGTTGGCGCGATAAAGTGTAGAGATTGAAACCGGTATGATTTCCGCGAGTCGAATTTTCGCAGGCGCATGAAATGATCAGTCTTACGTACGCCGCGCGAAGAGGATCATTCGTAAATTCAAAGAACCTGAATTTACCATGAAATACCATTACCGTAAACCACCGGTTTCAATCTCCATGAGATATCGTCCGAGTCGCGTTGGAGAATTACGTTAATATCGATTTTATCCTTCACAAATCGACGGCTTGGTCGGCACTTTTGCGAGGGTAATAAATCGCCGCTTAAAAGTACAACGTTTTCGCATCTTGACATCCGGTAGGTATCTTTAGCTTCAGCGAACCTGTAGAACGCGTTTCATCTTGAAAAAGTCTTCCTCCGAGTATCTAGTCCGCGTTGGTGCGATTCCAAAAATCGAGTCGAGCTGAAGGCGCACGAGCCGCACTTAATGATCGGGCATACAGATCGATGCTTTTCAGGATTCACTGGAAAACGCAAAACCGATGCAATCGTTGCGAGCCAACCGACTGTCAGTAGATAGATCGAGTATAATATAAAATATTACGCAGCGTCGAGAGAATCGTCCGAAGAAGGGAAAAGATTACCCATGTACCGATACCGATACGAGTCGACATTGAAGTTTCGTGTCGCTCGTCAATTTTTAACACACAAATGATTGTTATCCCGGGATGTTACGCGGTCGGAAATCTGCCGGAGCCTCTCAGTCCCCACGAATAGGGAGGACCACCGCTGCGTCTGCTGGTGCTATATTCGTTACATTAATTATCTCCCCGATGTTCCTACATTATTACTCGGCTAAGTCCCGCGCGAGTACCGTTAGTATCCTCGAGATTTTAATCGCGGCTTAATCGTCGAATTAGTTCGTTCTCGAATCGTCCGTACGTACGCTTCCGATTCGCCGTAATTCACCGCTAGAATTCCATCTTAATGAGAGAGGACGCAGCACACCGCCGCATTATGCAAATTCACGTTTGCGCCTTTATGGAACACAAATCTCTCTCTCTCTCTCTCTCTCTCCTCCCCTCACAGAGTTACAAATATTTCGTAACTCGCGAGCGGTTTCTCGTGCGTGCGTACGTGCGACACACGTGCGCAACGCACGCACGCAATCGGGCCCGCGATTCGTTCGTTGCTTCGTTTATGCCTGGCAGGTAAACCTATACGCGTATATTTATTACGTTACAATGTGTCCTTTCTAATCACCGGTCAGGCAACGGTGCAATTTTGTTCTTACGGCGACATGACGTTTATCTCGAAGGTAGCCGCTAACGTAACGAGGTTGCCGCTATACCCGTCGGCGCGGAAATAGACGGCCTTTTATAGTTCACCTCCGTTCTGGGGACTGAAATTCGACATTCCGACGCGCAAATTGTGCGTTTAGAGAAAATTTTTCGAGATACGATATGGGGACACTCGGCGCGCCTCTCACGATACTTTAGCACCGGCACGTTTTGCAACAGTTAGCTAGCGCACTAACTAACTGTCCCATTCCACCGATCCATAACGAAGCCAAGTAAAAGAAAAAACGTCGCGTCAGCGTCACGCAGGACACGAGCAATCGATATGATTCCGCGATTCGAAAGTAGCATAGCCGAATCGCTGTTGGATTCGTCATTTTACCTTCATGACGGCGCGCGCTCGTCTCTCTCTCTCTCTCTCTCTCTCTCTCTCTCTCGTGCGCCTCACCGTATGTAAGATTCTTCATGCATGTAATATTCATTCCCAGCACGACGCGACGCGAACGTAATATTCTGTTTTCATTATTAAGCGACCGCTGCGAGTCGACGTCTCCTCGAGATCGATACCGCTCGATGGGCGTACTTGCGGTAATTGAAAGATACAGAGACCGGCCATCGATATCAGATTCTCGACGCTGCTCATTTATGTAAGATATAGAGACTATATTTTGATACTGTCGATAGTACACCAACAAGTATTAGCATACATACATACATACATATACAAACATATACACATATATATCGACACTCGCGTATGTATACAACTGCATATTCCTCGTACTGATTTCGCGTTAAATGGACCGTTTAATAGACCGTCTGGTTTCACGGACGTCGAGAAGCGTCTCCGACACGACAGTCTACTAAGTAACGTTATCGCGACAACCCGACGAAAACTGCCGTTTCAAGCATTTAGGGACACCACTTTCTCAAGTAGAATTGAGATTGTCAATTTTTAACTGTCAATTGGACCTTTCTATCAGCGAGGATCTTTTACCGCTATCGCGCAAACCGATCGGTGGCGGGTCTTCTCGACGATCTTTCGATCCGGACGATCGACACGACCGCTATACGAAAAGTACGGAAAATCAGCGACGCTCGGTTTATATTAAACCTGTATTGAGCGAGCATCGGTTGTTGTGGAAGCTTCGATGATAGAAGCGAAAGTCGTCGTTGAGAGCGACTTCGACGTGGCTTTACACGCGTCGACGCTCAGGTCACACGACACACGTATGTGCGATGCTTTAGCGAAATATATCTGTAATTAGTCGCGTAACTATGTACGAATATCGTGTAACTATACAAATATTGTATTCTACTTTAGGTAGCTAGCAAGATCGATCGTATAAGTAGCGCGCTCGTTTGGGAATGGTTGAAATCGCGCGAGCGCACGCCGCCCGCCATTTTATCAGTTTCACACGATTGTCTCTTTGGTTATTCGTTTGCATAGGAGATCTACGCCGACGAATATGTGGGGAAACACATAAGAGTGTTTAGATATCGATTAAGATCTCCTGACGATGGATTATGTTTGAAAGAAACGCAACGACTAATTCTCTCCTCGATCGCTCCTTTTCACAGCTGCAATTGAGAATTTCACGTCCCCAGTTAAAAATTAGGTGCCTTCGTAACTTAATTAGCATTACTCCTTTTATCATGATATCAGTATTTGGTGAATTTGTGAGCTATGTTAGCAACGACTGTTTCGTTTTCCATTTATTACCACGCAAAGATTCAGTCAGAATGTCACTCCTCGAAGTCTTTGCGCGTCAAATATCCAAAAAATTGTCTCTTGTACTCATTCATCGCGAATTTGATGTTGCGATGCAATGGTTTTTAAGGTATGCAATAAAAGCAGTGCATTAAAATAATGTGTGTAAGACATCCTGGGATATCCCTTTTGTTTTTGTCCTTAAAGTTGTTCAGTTACAAAACAATGTAATATATCCTCATCATAATAATTCATCAAATAATTGAAAAAAAAAAAGATGTCTATATTTATATCTCGTAACATACAACGTAAGATATAAAGACATGTCCTTCGCTGCACGCAACGTCATGCAACGGCTTTTACACGCATATTATACGCGTTTGTATTTTTAACATGTCTTAATTAATTGTCACATAATTTGCGGACACAATGAGAAACTACCGATTGCATCACAACAGTACGAATGAGAAGGATTGTCGCGAACATGAAATGAATAATTTATCGTCGAGAGGATTTTAGGACCGAGCACACTTGCTCGTAGATTGTTCTTCTTGATAAACAGTAAAGACATTGTGTCGAGAAATGATAAGTGTATCCCGCGACAATCCTGTTCTCGCAGTTTTACCCGGAACGGTAACGGAACACTCTTACACGTCGTGCGAACGCGCTATCGAGTGTTCTCGCCTTTCCCGGGAGATAAAGATTTTCGACTGATACCCTTTCAAAAGTAAAGTGATTCGATCGTAATAGGTGGTATTACGCTAATTGTGAGAAGAAATAAGGAGCACTTGTCGGCGGGAAGTTACAAAGATCTCTCCTCGGCTCAGACACGGTGAAGTGACGGCGTGCAGTGTCGGCGCGGCGCAGCGCGGCGCGGCGCGGCGCGGTGCATCTCTCGCTTCGCGTCTCACCGCAGTTGCATAACCCGAGGAGAACCGAGACATGAATGGAGCCGAGCGACGTGCGACAAGGACGGCTACAGCGCCAGCTCGGTTTCCCGGTGCAACCAAGTGCGAGTGTGTGCGCGCGCGTTGCAGTGGTAGGGCGCACTGACCGAGAAGGATGCCGGTTCGGGAGCAGTGGCGGATTTAGGAATAGATTCGGAGGTGTTTCCAGGGCGATCAAGATACGAGAACATCGCTCTTGACGGCATCGCCACGGGAGACGTGGCTGTGTGCAGCGGAAGACGTCGTCGCGAGCTGTACAGGTGGGTGAACCGATGAAAATTGTCTCTGTTATTATCTTAGTCCGCCGATTCTCCGAGTTTTATCGCTGACAATGCGATTGTCAGTACCGAATCGTTAAAAAGGAAAAAAGAAACGGAGGATATAAAAAAACACACAATATGTATAAAAATAGTATAGTATAAAAATACACGTACGTAAACGAGAAAACGTGGGCTTGCGAATAATAATAATAATAATATAATGATGATAATAATAATAATAATAATAACGACGATTAGCGTCGCGATTAGCGAATTAGCGTCGCTATCAGCGGGAATAATTACACCGAGCGCCCAATCCTTCCGACACGCAGCGGCGCCAAAAAGAATCACGGCTGCCGTTAAACTGTAAACACACGGGCACGTAGCGCGTAGCTCGAAATTGGACTTTATTCCAGTTGGCTGTGTGAAAAATGCATCGCCTGCACCGGCGGATGCTCAAAGCTTCGTTAGGGTCTATTCCTCTCAGCTACGTCGCGCCTCTGTGTTCTCTCGCTCCTCCTTTCCTTGTCGAGCAAACGTACAAAGAGGTGCAGCTAAAAGGAACAGACCCAAGAAAGAAATCCAGCAGGCAGGGAATCCGTACTACGAGGGGTGGCACGAATTAACGTGCCTAGAGCAGCGCGATGTGTGAATCCGCCACTGTGTTCGGCGTAAGATCGGGACGGGGAGAACGGGGCGAACATAAATGACGCAGTGACTGGCAAAGTCCAGAGGAGAGAGAGAGAGAGAGAGAGAGAGAGAGAGAGGGGTGGACGAAGGCGACGGGGAGGAGAAGGTATTCCGGTGGAACGGCGACGGACGGTACACGTCCGTTTCTACGTAGAACATAAGAGGGATATGTAGAGGGAAGACCAGCGGAGGAGAAGCGGGCGCGCATCTGCCGTCGCGTTCGCTCACTCGCTCCCTCGCTCGCTCGGAGAGAAGCGACAAAGACGGAAACGGTCGGTTGGTTGGTCATCGCGGAAGAACACGTAACGTGTTCCACGTGGGAAGGAGGGGGCACGAAAAATCCTAGAAAGAACCAAGCGCGAACGAAGATGCAGACGCATCCAGCGCGGCGCGGTGAACTTGAGACGCGAAAGAGGGAAGGAGGAATCTGTTGTTTTCAGGAGAATTCATCTCGGAGGGGGGTGACGCGCTGAAATACGTTTCAAATATATGTCAGCACATTCGCCAAGGTGGACGTCTCGTATTCGAGCGAAATCCGAAGCAGATATGACGAACGGCTACTGCAAAGAGTGTACATGATGTTTGAGAAAAATTCATGTGGGAATTGCGGAAAATTGTGACATATCTTGTCGTCTTATCTTCGAAAGCTCATTTTCATAATCCGTGATTAAATTTACTGCAGCTGCATCTTCTCTCTCTCTCTCTCTCTCTCTCTCTCTCTCTCTCTCTTGTTTACTTCTCTGTACGCTACGCGATCGTCTGAAACAGTCCGATGTGGGTGGTACACACCTACCTTGTCTGAAATGTTCAAATGAGCGTGCGAAAGAAATGGTGATCGCGCGGTCGAGAGCGACAAAAGAAGTGGAATGATAGCGACAGATAAAAACGACGGAGGAAGACGTGTCGTCAGCGGTGCGGTAATCGGTCTGTCTAAAGAGGATGGTTACGTGGTCGGTCAGTCGGTGCGTCGGCGATCCGCGCACGATCGAGGAACGGGAAGGAGCGCGGCGGAGAGACGACAGGGACGGACGAAATGGGTGACGGCCGATCAGGGGAGGGTGGGAGGCAGGGTGCAATGCGTTGCATAGGAAAGCCGGGACCCGGCGCTGCACCCGCCAGCAGTCTCACAATGCACTTTGCCCTGCGCGTCGCCGCCGCCGCCGCTGCCGCCGTCGCCAATACGCGATGCACCACGGCGCACGTGCAACGCGACTCGATGACGAATCTCTCTCTCTCTCTCCCCCCCCCTCTCCCTCTCTCTCTCTCTCTCTCTCTCTCTCTCCGTCGCGATAATATTTTGTGACGACAGTGTTGTTATTGTTGTTCCTGTTCCTGTGGTTGCGCGGCGCGATCGTTGCGTAAGCCGATTCCGTACGGTAGATTAGCGATTAATCGACGATTGACTTCTGTATTTTCGTCGCGCGATCGCAAATGAATGTCGCGAGGTCACCGTCTATAGCGGCTCAATCTGTGCTGCAAACGTGACCGTCTGATTTTCGTTCTGTTGACGTCGTCGACGTTCGTCGACGAGAGACGACGAAAGCACGTGCAGCGTCACGAGAGAGAACACGATTGGATAGATTTTCTAATCCATGACGCCGGGAATCCGGGATCCCGTCGAGGGAGGAAGGCGTATTGTCGGGCTAATTTCCAATTCGACTTTCCAACGGTCCATTTCCTGTCGCACCGAAATTCGTCGTCTGCGGGTTGGCGGATGGTACGATTAGAAAATAACTAGCGAGATCGTGCTTCGTTGCGCGCCGATACGCAAGGGTGCGTCCTAAAACGAAACTCGACTCGTACGTGAGCATCAAGCGACCACCTTGGGACATTGTCCTTTCCCTTCTATCGTTCGCGTTTCGTTCGTCCTACCTCGTCCGCGCGGAGTCTCTATAACGCAGACTGATTATTACGCAATTTGTCGCCACATTGTGTCTTCTTGTGACCTGTTTCGCGACGCTGCTTATTACATTCTTTAACTTTGTTGCACGGAGACACGTATGTGTTTATTGGTATCTTCACAAGGATGTACGCTCTCTCCCCCCCCCCTCTCTCTCTCTCTCTCTCTCTCTCTCTCTCTCTCTCTCTCTCTCTCTGTCTCTCTCACGTGCGTCCACAATCAAGTGGAACTTGAGTATTTTTCATACTATAGATACGAGATTTCATATAGATATGGAAGTGAAATAAAAATTGTTATTTGTTCTTTATCGAATATTTGCAGAATAACTTGAGGAAGTTGAATGTGACGAGACTTCAGCGGCCCGTTGCTCTCGCGTCGCGCTGTAGCGTTTATTTCGCTCGACGAGCCGGCGACGAGCCTTCCGATAGAACGATCCATACGAGGAGAATCGCGAAAGCACTTCGTACGAAACGCGGAAACGCACGAGGATTAGCGGTGAACGAGGTGAACCCTAACGCAATTAAGAGCTTTCGAGAGCTGCGATTAACTGTCGCGACAACGCGACACGGCCTTTTGACTCCGGTAACCGCCCCCACCATTCTCCCACGTGCCAACAAACTTCCGACAAAAAGTAATCGCCCAGCGACCTCCACAGCGAGTACCGGAAGTCGTAGGAAGCCACCAATTGTACGACAGTATCCTGCGACAAACCATTATCAATCTAGCGCGCCAGGAATAGGAAAACCGACAGTTTTGCGCGGGACGCGAGTGCTCCTTCCTCTTTCCTTCCACGGCGGAGTTGCACGAAGAAGTCAGACGAGACGAGCCGGTGAGTACTCGTAATCCAAGTTATCGGAATCATGTTTAGACATCGTTCGAATTCCTCTTGCGCGCTCGAATTCAATCTTAAACACGATTGCACGAAATTTCGACACAAGTCCAAACGTACACGTGTGGTGTTGTTGTCATGTGTCGCGCGACAAAGTTCCTCGAGCGGATTTTCGCCGTCGCAATATCGCGAAGTCAAGCGTAATCTCCGCTGTTGACGTCACACTTCGCATAAAAAATGCGTTTTACTGACGGTCAAGAAAGCACGGACGATTATTGCTAATCAGTGCTGTCAGTGGACAGGAACAAAGTTATGGAACCTGAGCGAATGCAAGCGACTCGTTAAACTAGCGAGAAGGTCCGACGAACAATTGCAAGAGTCGCATAAAAAGTCAATTTCCGGGAGCAAATATCTCGCAGATGATCTCCATGGTGCCTGTCCGAGATATTCGTCGACACGACGTCGTGGCGTTTCGCGGGCGAAATGACCGTTCGCTCCGTTTGAATTATCCGCCGCCTATCAAACTCGTTATTGTTTTTGGCTTGTCATAGATCCCGTAGTATAGCCAAGCAAACGATATTTGGACGGCTCACCTGCGATCGCATTCCTCCTCTTGATTTCTATAAATACCCCGTTTTGTTCCTCACGACGTACAGCTAACGACATATTAATTACTATATTCGCTGCATGATTCATGGCACGGCTCGAAGGTTAAATTGCAGTCGAAATGGATCGGATATACTGTGCCCGCCGACGAAACCGCCCCCGTTGAAAGGATTAAGTAATTTCCGCGGAAAATCATTGAGCAGGAGTGCGCGGCCTATAAATTAGCCTGTCGTGTAACGAAGTCGTCCCCTCGTTTCGCGTTGGTATTCGGTAGCACGCACACATGCACGCGCTTTATGCCGACGTAAAAAAGAGTGAGAGAGAAAGAGAGAGAGAGAGAGAGAATACATGCATGCTTGTGTGCGCGTGTGTGTGGGTTTATATATAGAAATAGCAGCAGCGGAACAGCACCGGAAGCGAAGGAGTTCCGCCCAAGCCTGAAGGGTCACCGCACTTTGAAAAGCAAGATTCAAGACCGCGCGTGTACTTGGCAGAATTCTACGCGCGATCCTGCGACTCCAAAGTTAAAGAGTCGGTCGAGCAAACGCCGCGTTATCGCAATTCGCAAATTCGGGGCCAGAAAATTCGCCGGATCTGCGCGCAAACTTTCCACCGTCGAGAAACTGACGTGTCTCGAATCGAAAGGGAGATTAACGTAGATAAAAGAACGGGAGATAACGAGAGACGCCTCCCGTTGCGCGCCGTAACACTGTCCGGGTCGGAAATTGTCAAAGATATCCGGCGATATTTCGCGCGTCTCGCGAGTGGAAGGAAAAGTGGAGGGAACAGATAAAATTTCATTATCTTTTACGGAAAGGCAACGGCTGCAGTCGCGAGCGAGAAAAAGAGAGGGAGGGAAAGAAAGAGGAGAGAGAAAAGTGACTTGTCTAGTCTCGAATGGCCGATTCAATTACGCGCGCAGGAGTAAGGGCCGCCAGTGACGGTCGAGAGGATCGATCGCACGACGACGTGGAATCTCGCCTGCCGTCCCACGGTTACAGAGCACGGCCAGAAGGAGAGAGAGAGAGAGAGAGAGAGAGAGAGAGAGAGAGACAGAGAGAGCGAGAGAGAAAGAGAGTCGTCGGTTTCGCGAATAAGCGCATTAACGGCCGCGCTTTTATTGCTACTGCCGGGCGCTGCACATCCGCGCAGCGGCGCGTCCGAGCCGAGCGGAAGTGCGCTCGTTCTGGAGGCGCGTATTAACGTCTCCTCGCGGGGGTAAGCAGGCTAGATGGGTAGGATAGGTATAGAGGTAGGCAAGAAGAAGCGGCCGAAGAAGCCGCCGTTCCTCTCGTTAACGCACGCGCGCAGGCGTTTCCTCGCGAAACGCGTGACTTTATGAATGAAACCACTACGCTCGCGTAGCGAGCGAGCGAGCGAGAATGCGTGCGTGCGTGCGTGCGTGCGTGCGTGCGTGCGTGCGTGCGAGCGCGCTCGCGCGTGGTTTCTACGCGACGACGCCGCCGTCGACGACGACGACGACGACGACGACGACGACGAGGACCTCGGTAGTAGTACGTACGCGCGCATTTACTCCGTTCGTTATACGTAGGAAGGAAGTCACGGCGGCACAAGTATTGCGCGCGCCGACACGGAGCAGCTCGAGCGAACGCGACGGACAGTACTTGCGCGACAGGATGCCGCATTCAAGGAAGTGTAACTTGGTCCGCGCGAGCGCCGCCGCCGCCGCCATACCGTCCACCGGAGCGCTTTTAATCGCGCGATACATCGTGCATTATTCATCGTTTAATTAGATACCTTCGAATTCCTCGCGATTCCTAATGAGCACGCCGAGGTCAGTGGTGTGACGAGCGGTCTGGCGCATTTCTTCTTTATTATCCTTATTTAGGGTAAATCGGTGAGAGAGCGTCGGCGCTGGCGAGGAACGGAAACGCGTTCCTCGTCTCTAAATTAGCAACGAAATTTTTAATGAGCGTAATACGCGCCGCGAGTGAGAAAACTTTGTAACGCTCTGTACGGCGCATATGTGACTTTTGAGATCGGCCCGCACGATTTGCGCGTTCCAAAACCATCTTTCGAGTAGTCTCGATAATTAGAGGAAAGGCGGGATGGTTTCCGGGCAGGATTAGACCGCGACACCTAAGGCGAGACCCTTGAGTGTGACGGAGCGTCGGACGTTCGATGCGACGACTATTTTCGGGCGCGATTTATTCATCGATGTGGCATTTCTACTCCCATCCTCGCGACATTTCGCGCACGCCCGGCCATTATTTTAAGACGCTCTGCCCCGATAGTCTTGAAAGCGCTTCTCGATACGCCGAAGCCTAGATCCGACCTGCGTTTATTATTCATCGCGAACCGCGCCCGGCACATCGCGTCGCATCGAAACGACGCACGTTCCAACTCGTCCGAAAACAGTACCGGCCGAAGGCGACGGCGGCTAGGCCACGTCCTATCAAATTCTAGGCCGACGACTGGCGCGACTCTATTTCTAAATCCACTTCTATTCTCTATTTCCACGCGACGTCGTCGCCGCGACCAGTTTATACGTCTGCGATATTTCGAGGAGACGGGCCCGGCGCTGGTATACGAGACGCCGCGCGATGCAGATCAAGTTGAGACCTCGACTCGGGCTCTCCGCTTGTCGAAGTATTTAGCCAAAGTATCCCCGCGAGCATCGAGCGGCCGCGATAATAAATGAAAAGAAAAAGGGTGAGAGTGCTGGGGCTCTTCGCGAATCTTCCGCGACGAGACGACTGCTTTGACTGGTTCGACGGTTTCGTTTCTTTCGAGAATCCCGGGATGTCTCGAGTGCAACGTTTGCAACGCGCTGTCGTTTTTCCTATTGCACATCCTGAATTTCCTCGCTACGACGCGATCTCATCGAGGAAGATTAAATTGCTCGTTTGCGCTAATGCGCTTGATACCGTTTAATAGGCTGTTATGAGAACCGCCGAGTGCCGAGGGCAGAAATAATGCTATCTTGCCAACATGAATTCCTCGTCCAGTCGAATCCCTCGCGATACCCCGCTCTCGCCCCCCCTCCCTCCCGATCCCGAATATCCTTCGTTTCGTCTTCTCTTTCCGTTTCATCTGCAAACACAGTCGTCGGCCCTTTGATGCCCCTCAATCGAATTGCAACGACAATTTTCACGGAACAATTTTGTCCGAGTTGCTATTGTTTGTTATGCTCCTCGGTGTCGTAGGTGGAAAATGTGTATTCCCGGCTGAAAGCTCGGATGAATCTCTCTCGCTCATCAAAAGGATAATTAGCAGATTCGTTTTGACGACGAGAGAGCGATATCGCTATTGCTAGTCTTTGTACTTTAGGACGATACAAATGAATTACATTGACAGACTATTTGTATTACGACGAGCCGGGCTCGTCATGTTCGCCTAGAACGCGGTATATTGATCGATATGCATCTCGCATAATTTATTATTAAACAGTTCCCGCGCTTATCCCCCACTTTCTTGCAAAACATCAATTTACGGTTCAACTGTAGATACATCTCCTTTGGAATATGCATTATTCCGCCAGGTCAGCCGACGATCGATGCACCGTTAACCCCCGTCCGATATTAACTCTCATCTAGTTAGTCTGATCATGTTTCTGTCAAGCGGCCAAGACCGGCGAGAGAGGCGAGAGAGGCGCAAAAGCGGCAAGCGGCAATTTCACGAAAAACGGCCGCTTGAACGTGACGAAAAGGTGAATAATCAACTGGACAGAAATAAACGCGTGCGATGTTTGCGTAAGCATTCCGTAATGCTTAACCGTATTATATATGTAAATTACATTATACACTCGTAATCTCAGACTACTCGGCTCAGCCGGCTGAAAAGACGACTGACGGTAACTCGATATCGCGGATAGATTCGTCGCGAGGGGCTTTTCCGGCGGCCGAGCGTGGATTAGGCCCGACGACGACACATCGTTAACAAGCGGCGAACATTCGCGTTAAACGTTTCCGCGGCCGCGTAATCGCATTCGATCGAGCAATTAGCACTGCAGAGGCGACGGCGGCGGCGCGCGCGCGCGACTATTACATACCGGCACTCTCCACATGAACATCACGCGCGTATTCGTAAGAACGCCAATAACCGTGACAGACATAATCGCGCGTTATTGCGCGCGCCTACGTGTAAATACGCGCGATACACGAGCGAGCCGACGCACTCGTCGGAGATGGCCCGGAATCGCTCGTCGGCAGGTGCGAGGTATGGACGGTAGAATTTCACGCGAGCACACCGACACGACGTCGAGCATCTTCCGAGATCGACACGACGACTAACAGACAGGCGACGAAATGTCGAGACGTGCAATTCTCGACAACGATCTCCGGGATTTGACTTGCATCTGGAAATACTTTGTCTCTTTGATGCTGAATTTTTCTTTTTTTTTTTCTTCCTTTTTTTCTTTTCTCTTTCTTTTTTTCTTTTTCTTTTTCCTTTTCTTTTTTTCTTTTCTACAGAACGCCGTCCGGCAGGATCGCGCATGCTACGTTTTTGAAATTTTCACCGACCGCCTATGAATTATCCAAACCGGCGCGTACGCGCGTGAAATATTTTAAGCTCCTCCGAGGGAGAATCTTGAAATTTCCGCCGTCTCTTTCCGCGCTTCTCTCGTCGTATCTTCCACTTCCATCTGCCGTGGATCTTTGCACGGCTATTTGCCTATCGTTTCCGCACATTAGACGCGACAATGGCCGTGCGCATTTTTGAAATCGCCTCTTCATAATTCATGAGCTCACCGCGGCTCGCTCGGGCTGAAATCGCATTTCATTGACCCAGCGTTCCAGTTCTCTCTCTCTCTCTCTCTCTCTCTCTCTCTCTCTCTTTCTCTCGTACGTGCAACACGATGGCCGAACTTCCAAAAACACTCAAACTAAAACCCGATAGATCCATCGTCTTTGATCGGATCGACTCGATGTCGTCTCGTAAATTTCAATTCACTTACATTTACCATTGGTCCTTTTTTTGTTTCCTTTTCTTTTTACGAAAGATTAGATTTTGAATCCGGAAGTGGTACTGGTAATGATATCCCTCGTGTATGGCACGCATTTAAATGATCACGAAACCGACAAACGCCAACCCTAACCGCACGCTCAATGAAAGTTGCGCGCGAGAAAATACATTCGCGTCGGCGCAAAGTCCGCGCCGTTCCGCGAGCTGTCGTAAAATAAACGTTTTCTGTCCGTGTCACGACAACACGGCAACGTTCGCAGTCGGCGTTGCCGTCGCGAGCGTTCTCCTCGCGAGACACATGTTGCTCCGAGTGGAAACAGTAATGAAACATTTCATACCGTTCGACACGCGATTCCACGAATACTAGGCAAATATAGAGATATGGCCGTTGACAGCGCTCGATATTTTGCGAAATCACGGTTAACCGGGTCCTTACTTCACGAGCCGATACTTCTCTCACAATCGACCTGTCATCATTACTCAGTTCCGTAAATACGTCCGACCGCGGCCCAAAGTGTAAACTATCGAGTCAGCGGGGGGAATTTTCACGCGAGTAAACTCGCGCACGTCACGACGTCTCCTCGCGTCTCTCTCAGCCCCGTGTGATTTCCGTGTTTTCCGACCTCGTGCGTACCCCTTCCGTCGTGCGCCACCACGCACGTTTCGCAGCGACGTGTCGCGAAGGGGTGACCAAGGGGCGGCGGGGCTCGGGGTGAGAAAAAGTCGGAGCAGAGAGAAAAAGAAAGAGAGTGAGTGAGCGAGCAAGAGCGAGAGGGGGGGGGAGGGGTATGAAAAGAGGGAGAGGACAGAATGAGACGGAGTGAGAACCGCCGAATGAACGAGAGGGAGGGGAAGGATGGAACGTGCGAGCGAGAGAGAGGGGATTCGCGAGCGATCGGCTGCTCCACTCAGTCCTCGTCCGTCTGCCAGCCGGTTATCTACGGTGGAAATGGTTGACAGCTCGCGCGCCTTTTGCGACGGATCTGACGCGATCTTTCCGGTCAAGATGGTCCGCGATGGTCCTCCTCTCCGTCACCCACGCCTTCTCTCACGACGGGGTGATTCGGCGGGCCGTTGTCTCGGCGCTGTCGGCGTAAAAATCGAACGAACCCAACCTAACGCGGCCGGCTTCCGGATTCCGTGATAATTTAAATGTCCCGTTGTCGTAAGCGCGCGCGCGCGTGACCTTGCCGTCGTCTCTCGATGTTCGCGCGTAACGCGGGAGTTTGCGCCTCGCGACAGCGCAACACGACTACCATCGCCGTTCTCCGCTGTATCTGCATTTGGATTTCCCACGACGTGCCCGCCGATGTGACGATCATCTCCACGCCATGTGACGGCTGGGGAGCCACGAGGGGAAGAGACGAGGGGAGAAGGCGGAGGGGAGAAAGAGGCAACGCAGGAAATCGTCCCGACGACAGCAGCTGTCACGGAAGACACCGAGCGCGAGCAAAGGTACGTTATATCAATAGCACCTTATTAACGAGTGAAAAAATATCCGTCGCGAGAAATGACGTACGCGCACGACTCGCCCCGCCGGAATACCGTCATCCTGTCCTTTCCGTTACGTCGATTCGACGTCGCAGGAAATTGACGAATCAAGCAAGCGTGCGAAACGAGCGAGCGAGCGAGCTAGCTAGCTAGCTAGCTAGCAACAGTGCGCGTATATCTCGCGTGACTTTTTCCTCTGTAAATTATTCCTTGACGAAGCGAAACCGCTTAAGCTAAAAAATCAACGAGAGAGGGGCTGAAAAAAGAAAACGATTCCGTCCAAGTGAGTTTCCCCTCGTAAAAATCGCGCGAATGTGATTTATAACGCCGCTCGTTCTTATATCAAAAAGTTTGCAGTTACCACTCGCTATCGTCGATTAGAATGCGCGTTTTTTATATCAGCAAGTTAGATTTTTATGCAAAAGTCTCTGCTTGCACAGAAGTCGAGAACTTACCTCACTTTGCCTTATCTCGCCTTAGAACCGTGTCAAGCCGAGCGTTTCACGCTCGCACGTCGTGCAACGCGGATAAAAAGAAATGATTAATAAACGTGAGCGCCGTTGTACGAAAGAGAAGCGAGACAAGGTCGGTGGGAAAGCCTGAGGAATGCAGTTATCTGCTAATGCGCCAATTATATGCGGCGTTACCAATTACCAGCGTGAACAGCGTGGTATAGATCGACAATTGGATGACACGGCAGATGGACGGGCTTAAACTATGACCAACTAACTTCGCGCACAACTAGGTCCCTTCTTAACAGCGGCTGGTACAATGTACCGCCGACTGTGTTATTTATTATTAACAGCGCTACGCTCTCTCCGCTGTTTTCATTTCGCCGTGTCGAATCGTTCGTCACATTTCGCACCTAACATGATAATTTCAACGTTCTCGCATCCCGAGGCGTCCGATTCCATCGTCCTGCCATCCTGAAATTTTGCACTCAAAGTTAACGAGCACGATGATTTAAGGGCGTATTGAGAGCAGCAGCTTTTTTCTTGATTAAAAAGTATTAATGTTTTTCATGATTAAAAACCATCAATGTATTAAATGCGTCGTCTCTGTCGTATCGATCTTCTTACAAGGACGGAACTTTTTTCAGCATACGCGCGTTGCGTATGTAAAGCGCGCGCGCGCGTGCGGTATAAAACGAATTCCGCCTGAATTTTATTTTACGATTTACCCGGCCGACGCGAATTTGCGCGCGGCGATCCCCCGGACTCTCGGCGCGCTCGGCCATCCCATCGAGTCGTCGTTAGAATTTCAAAGGTATCGTCGATACCTGCGGATAAATGAAAGAGGAGCGTGTAGTCTGAAACGGGGAAGTCCAGCGAGCGCGACGAAAGACGGCTACGAGGGCGTACGCGGGGCGGCGGATACGCGGCGAACGTGCCTTTATTTAGACAGCCAGCCGTCGATCGAACAGTAGTTTTCGATGTTCCTCGAGCGAGGAGAATTAACAACTCGACATTCAAGCGTCCGTGAAGAACGAGCGATGAGATCGAAGAGGTGAACGTACTCGCGCGAAATTTACGTCGAGCTCTCTCGTGCGCGCATGTGTGCGCGCCGCGAGCCCGCGCGCTTACGCACGCAGGCACGCACGCACGCACGCACGCTCGTGAGTGAGCGAGCGAGTACGCGCGTGGGATCGTTTGATCTTCGCGAATGGCACGAGTAAATCCGCGTATTATTAAATAGATAACGGCCATAAATTCGGCCGAGTTACATAAAGGCGCAAAAGTGCGCGTTAAGGTCCGACCGTTCTATTTCTGTGCCGGCGACCGGAGCGTTCTAGGACAGCGGCTCTCAACCGCATTCCCCGCGGTCTCTCGCCGATAACGGAAGTCCGGTGTTGCTGCTGCTTCGCTGCTTCGTTGTTTTGGCGGCACGAGTGAGATGCACGAGAGGGTGTCGCGAAATCGCGGATTTTCGCGGAAGATCGGCGAGGATCAGAGCGGCACGATCGAGCGATTGGTATCGTTTAATTAATGCGCCAGTTTCTTTCGGAGTAATAATCGTTTTAATTTGTCGTTTACCGGGCTTAGCCGCTGAGTTTGATCCACCGGAATATGGCGTCCTTATCGCATCGAATTATCGCGCCGAGTGACTGTATGTGCGTTCACGCGACAAAGTTCGCTTCGTTACGTAAAATTGCAACATTATTACAATCGATACACACTGCGCCGCGTCGCTCGTAGGCTCGGCGGATGAATACAGCCCGCAAACGAGCGCGCGACTTTCTCACTCGCTTCTCGCTGGTTTTTCGTGAATTATCGCGCGGTGATAAGGAACGAGCGACGCTCTTAAAGCGCGTGACAATCCGCGCATCGTGCGTACGTAAAAGTCACAGGTCGTTTCCGTGGCTCGATAAGACGGCCCGATTAGAGAGCCGCTGAATGAGAAGGGTTGCGGAATAATACGCGCGTTCGCGGTTATCATGGCGCGGGCTGGTGGGTCTGTTTGCTTTTTATCAACGTTGGCCGCGATAATTTCTTCTCCAAATTGCGCGAGTGCCGCTTGAGTGACTACACACGTTTCTCCGCGCTCGCGCTCGCAGATACGATCGCTCGTTCCTCTCTCGCTTCTGACGTGACGCAGCAGATCGGTCGTCGATTTAATATCTCGCGGAAACGAATTGTTATTAGTACCGAATCTCCGAGTTGTGCAACGAGCGGACGAGCGGATGATTATTCGACACGTCGGGTCGGCGGACATTATTGCAGAATGAATTGCAATGGAATGTCTTTCATCGCGCTTTCCGACACACGCTCGAGCCGAATTATTATGTTTGATCTTGCAGCCTGGAAAGTCAGCCTGGCGAATGCCTGGTGAAATTGGTCTCGGTCTCAAATTGAAACCAATATCCGTCGATTGACGCCGAATGGTATCGATCACGCAGGTGAAAGCTTACGTGCGCTCTCGATAGTTCCCGACAGATCGCTCGCGCGGTTTATTCTGTTCTGCGACTGCAGGTTGCACGGACGCATTAGAGACGCACGCGTGGTCGGAAAGTGATTCGTGCGAAACTAGAGGAGGAGAAGGAGAGAGAGAGAGAGAGAGTGCGCGCGTGTGTGTCTGAGATTTGCCACTCAGGACGTAAAAATTTTTCCGCGGCGCCACATTATTGGCGGCCGTCCAAGCGAGGCGGTGGCCCCGTGCCTCGTCTATTTTCGTTGATCCCGATCCCCCCGAAAAGCCGAGCCTAGCGAAACGATTCGTCGTCCTCGATGCTACTTTGCTAATGAC
This sequence comes from Harpegnathos saltator, assembly GCF_003227715.2. NCBI lineage: Eukaryota > Metazoa > Arthropoda > Insecta > Hymenoptera > Formicidae > Harpegnathos > Harpegnathos saltator. The sequence goes on along the minus strand of NW_020230554.1, from coordinate 111,870 downwards.
ATTAACGACGCGCGTGAGCTGCAGGCGTGACTGCTACCGCGCTCTGAAATGACGACTACGTCCGTAGAGAATCAATGTTGCATTAAACGAGCATCGCGAGGAGAGAATAAAGAGACGATTTCCTGGGACGTATCGATCGCGACGCCAAGGATATCGCGATATCCCGTTGAGAGATACTTCGTAAAAATAGAACGTTTGGCGCATGTATTCGTCGGTTAGATGGACGGATTAAAGTATCCTAAAGTATTCCATCAAGCAGAACCGATCGCGCGCGCGGTGCGTGTTGCGTCCCACAAACCGAGGAATCTCTCCGTAAAGCGATCTGTATTTTCCTCTTGGTGTTTCTACGGAGAGTGACTCGATCAACTTTTCAACGCTGCGACTGCCGCCGATTGTGCAGCTCTACATTCTCGTTGCAATAATTGATACTCGTCTCGTCCTCGCTGCATCCTCGATCCGTTTCATAATCAGGCCTGAAATCGCCAATTTGGATTTACACGCGGCGCGGTGACTCAGGGATGAGAGGGAGGGGGGACAAAAGTACAAAAAAAGATTAAAGGAAGTATCTTGGTCGGGAAGGGCGCCGACAGGTCCGCAGCCAGTCTGAGAACCGATGTCCTTAATTCGCACGCGTGATTTAAGGGTCATTTTTCTTGCTCGCTCTTCGGTCCCTTCTTTTTCTTTCTACACCGCTATTTAATATTCCAATTGGCCTACACGGTAACTATTTCTATTTCTTTTTTCTACTTTTATTACATGGCTGTAAATATAGAAAGTGCAAACAATTCCGTGTAATTGTGAACACTCCGTTCCACGCGCACATTATAATCCCAAGTTAATTTTTGCAATTACCTCTGCCAGTTCCGCTTATTCCTCAGACATGAATTCTTTACGAATTACGTGTCATTTTATCGCGCTTCCTTGATTTCTCTGCAGACTCTACGGTAAATGAATTCTCTCATCTTCGCGCGCGCCTGTCTCGCTGCAATATTTTAACAGTAATTGCTCCCTGCAAGTAATTTTAGCTCAGCTATAATTGTAATTAATACCGTGTCTCCGAGGGGATTCGATCCCAAGGCAGAAGCAATCTTTATCCGCCTTTATCATTTGCTATCTTTTTCTCCCTCTCTCTTTCCTTTCTCTTTCTCGTTTCTTCGACGCCGCGCCGGCCCGATCGCTCGTTGCACGCACCGACACTTCTCTCTCCGCGGCACGTCGCATGCAACAGGTATCTGCACTGACGTCACGTCGTCAGGACGAAACGAGAGAGAGAGAGGGAGAGAGAGAGAGAGAGAGAGAGAGAGAGAGAGAGAGAGATACGCGGCGCGACGCGCCGCCGAGAAGGACAGAGGAGACGACGATTGCGGAGACGCACCGACGAAGCGGAGGAAGCGTGTACGCGCCGCGCGAGCATATGCATGCGTGTGAGGACGCGCTCGGAATCACATGCACGCACACGCGAGACTCTGCACATGACTTGGACGTCAGCCGCGGCCCTTTCTCTCGCCCCTCGTCCCGCGTGCACGTCGCTTTGTTGCTTGTCGAGGAGTCGAGCTTAACTCGAACCGAGTTGTGTCACCGCCGCGACGTTCTGTTACGACGCTGTTATTCAACGCGCGCTCGCGGAAATATGCGAGGGGACGACGATACGCCGACGAGTCGCGTCGCGAGCCGCGTCGGGTGTTTTTCTTTTTTTCTTTTTTTTTTTTTTTTTTTTTTTTATGAGTACAAGCCGGACGAGGGCGGTGCACAGGTGGTAGAAATTTATGATAATTGCCCCCAACTATCGCCACATTGCTTGTACGAGGCATTAATCAAGCGGCATCGTTAATTCACGCTCAATATTCTCTAATCTTGGCGACCTCTCTCACCACACTTTGTCGATCTCTCCGCGCAAATTTCTCTCTTTTTCACGTGGAATGAAGCGTCGGTTGGAAAATAGCGCGTGCGCACGCGCACGTGAGCACAATCGCTGATGGATAATCGCTTGGAAGTAGCGTGGGAATTTTCGGCATTTTTCTCGCGGTATTCCGCTTTGCGAATTCCTGCCGTCCGTCGTCGCGAGTCGAGTCCTCCGGTAACGCATCCGTTACTGGTAATTCCGCGAACTGCTTTAACAACGTCATGAATCACGGAATGACTCCGTGCATCGTAATGTATGCGCGCAGAAACGAGAGATAACGCGCGCGCTGCCATTATTTTCGTGCGCGATTACTATTCCGGACATGACGCGACCGTGCTCCGCGTTCGCGAGAGTCGCTCCCAGCGAGCGGCGAAACGCATATCGGCAATACACACTATCGGATATAATGCGCGAATTTCTTCACCGGCAAATTTGGATCGAGTGAGATTCGGGAAAATTGCATAAATCCCCTCCTCTCTCTCTCTCTCTCTCTCTCTCTCTCTGCCCGCTGACTTGCTTCGAGTCGGCGAATCGCAAGTTTGACATTTGCCCTGTCTAATGGCGAGAAGGCCGTGCACGAAGCATATTCCTCCTCCTTTTCCGTCCACTACGGACGAGCGATGCAAATCTCTCTCTCTCTCTCTCTCTCTCTCTCTCTCTCTCTGCAACGTAGTTTAACAGTGCGCTCGCATGAGAGCCGGCGCGAGTAGGACGCGAACAAAGCTCGTTTCGCGTGCGGGTACACGGCCGTGTGTAAGCGCGCGTGTGGAATAGGGCTTGTATGTACAGTAAGCGCAGTAGACCGTCCCGTCTCGTCGCGGCTCAGACCTTAATGACGTCATTATCTCTAATTAGAATTCCCATAGTGGTAATCGCCGGGACGCCCCGTTACACCGAGGGATTCTCGCGACGCTTCCGATAGTATCGACATTTGTCCGCGATACTCTCATCTCGTCGTCGTCGTCGTCGTCGTCGTCGTCGTCGTCGTCGTCGTCGTCGTCGTCGTCGTCGTAGAACCGCCTGGCCGCCCGCGCGACCGAGAGGTTACCATCGATCGAAGAAGAAGCATTTCGGCGTAGAGAACGCGCGAAGCATCGTCGGCAACATCGTGGTATACGCGTCATCGGTATTAGTCTCGGTACGCGTCTCGATCGTCGCGGATTTCTTTTTCTTTTTTTTTTTTCTTTTTTCTTTTTTGTTTCTATTCTTTTTTACACAGTTGAGCGACAGCCACGTGTCTTGCGCGTCGATGCTTTTCGGGACAAGAACGAGACGCACGTCATCTTTATTTTCGACGAGCCATTCAGACACCCGGGGATGAAGGAACGTCGGGAAGGCTCAATATTTATTATCGGGAATTTGAGCGAGTCTTGAAATATATCGGCGCGTTCCCCCTCCCGTCGGATTATAGATCGTGCAAAATGAGACGTCGAGCATAGTCCACGCGATAGCGCACGCCGGTAACGAGAACCGTGTATAGGATAAACTGCGGATGAGCAATCTGGCTGTGACCAATCGCGTCAACGCGAGTCGTGCTCGCAGTTACGTCATCGAAAACGCCATTTTCTTTCGTGCTCTCTCTCTCTCTCTCTCTCTCTCTCTCTCTCTCTCTCTCTCTCTCTCTCTCTCTCTCTCTCTCTCTCTCTCTCTCGATCTTTCTGCCGGACGTAGAGATAGAAGTGGATCATCGCGGAAAATATTCCTCTCTTCGCTGCCTTCTATTTTATCACGGCAGGCGCGCTGATGCAGGCAGAATTCGCCTGCGACTCGCCGTCGCCGTCGCCGTCGCCGTCGCCATCACGAAGGTCGCGCGGAAATTAATTTCGGTCGTGTTTCTCGATCCTCCTCATTCCGCTAACTCGATCTGCCCGATCCGATAACGCGAGAGAGGAAAAACGCAAGTCGGTTCGAGTCGGTCGAAAGCGGACGCACGTCGCGGGAAAAACCAGCGTCGGATCCGTGCTGCACGCGAGTCGAGTATCTGCGACCGTTGCACAGCGGCGCGTAATTGAACCTTAGACTGAAAAATATCAAAGCTCGCGGGACTCGGATTGTAATAGAGCTCACGCGGCTGAAACTCGAACGAATCGGCTCGTAAAGAGGCAGAGAGAGAGAGAGAGAAAGAGAGGGGGGAAAAACGGAAACTGCCAGATTAAGGCGAAATGCAATTACATCATGGCGTCGACGTCATATGGACTATTATTGTTCTCGCCGTCTTATCTGAGCTGTTCGTGAAACGACACGGCGAGTATAATTGATCGCGCGCGCGTGAACGCCCAGCAAACGCGCCGGCGATATTTGCTCGCTCGGGTTTTTCGCGGAACCGCGGATGACCAATGCGATAGTGCGTTGGTCTCTCCCCCCTCTCTCTCTCTCTCTCTCTCTCTCTCTCTCTCTCTCTCTCTCTCTCTCTCCCCCTCCTTCCCCCCTCTCTCACTCCCTTTTTATTATTCTCCGTATCGCCGTTCCTCGGGGTCGCTCGTCGTTGGCGTCGTTTCACCGCCACGCGACGTCACGCGACAACTATGTGCGACGCACCATTCTCGGAGACGCTCGCGCTCGGGATTGCAAAATGTCTTACGTTCGTAGTTTACCGAACAGCCGACGCGCCGGCGACGTCGCGTTGTACGCTCCGCGTGATAGATAAAACGCGCGTGGTTTCGCTGTTACGTCATATTAGTCCTGTTCTCTTTTCTCTATTTGCCGCGTACGCGCGGTGCGATACCGTCGAATCTCTGTTCCATCGAGGTACGCGGATGAAATAATTTGCGAGGCGAGCCCGCGTCTTGTGTAATCGCGCCGTTCTACTACTTGATCCTAGACCCTGAAGCAGAGTTCGCCGAAAGGCAGCTGCCGCGACTTGGCGAAAGATCATAATGTGGGTCGCGTGGGACGCGGCAAGATGCTGCTAAACAAGACCATATACGGCGCAAATACGGCCGGTGGCCGCCGCTTGTCCCGTGGCATTCCTCGGCCGTCCTTTTGCGGATATTTCTCCGCGAATCTTCCGTCTCTTCTGTCTCGCGCGTTATCCGCGATCTCCTCCTCCTCCCTTGCGTCTGCATCTTGGAATTGCTCGGCTGCAATGTCGACAGACGTGGATGCTCCGCGGGATATAAGCGATACGAAAAGATAAATAATTCCCTTTGGAGGGGTTTACGAGAGCACGTAACGATCTTTCATGCTAAATTCGTCGCGACGCCACGCGAATTGAGCACCGCTGACATGCCTAGACACCGCCTCCGCCGCCGCCACCGCCGCCGTCGCCGTCGCCGTCGCCGTCGCGCGGTTGGATCTTTAAACTTTAAAAGCTAACACGCTGGTCGCGGAACTATCGACGGCCGGACCAGGGCCGTCGTCGGTTCGCTGGGTCCCTACCTCGCCTTTCTTCGCCTATCTCTCTCCGGCCCCCACCCCCTCATCGTCACCGACGATAGTAGGGCCCTTTCGAATTTTCTCCCCTCTACTTTCTCCGCCCCCCCCCCCCTTCTCTCTCGTGAACGTCGGCCTCTTTCTCCTGTTCCGCGAGGCCCGCCGCTTCCACCGCGATTATGCAAAACAATTATCGTGGAATGCGGTCAGCTGTTCCCAGACGTACACGCTGACATCACGCGCGTGCTCTCATGTCGGGCACGTGCATACGCGTGTCTCGTTAGAAAATCACGGCGTACGAAAACGCACGCACGCACGCACGCACATGCGACGTTCAGAACGAACGACGAAATCATCCGTCCGCGCTGCGCCGCAAAAATCGCTCGTCGCCGGGCCGCTCGTCGACGTGTCTCCGCTATGATAGCGTACATTTATTCGCGACACTTCCGTTTTTTATTCGCGTGACGCGTCTCGGGACACGCCTCGGCCTTGGTGCTCGTACACGTGTCGAAATTACACAGGCCGCGGGCTCGACGGGGGAAAACGGCCGATTCGTTAATTTACCGTGCCAAATGCCTCCACCACCACCACCACCACCACCACTACCACCATCACCACCACCACCACCACCACCACCACCACCACTACTACCATCGCCGCCGCCGCCGCCGCCGCGGCCGACGACTCCTCGCCCTCCTCGTCCTCCTCGCAATTTGTTCCCCCGATCACTGTGCAAGCACATAGTTTACCGAAACGCGATGTGCGCTAGATCTCGCCGCTCTCTGCGGAGAACCTTGGACTACAAGGTGACCGGACGTGAGGTAAAGTTTTCTGTGTCTCGGAGCTGTCAATTAGCTCTTTCGACAATGTTCAATCGGACTAATCCGACCGCGACATGGAAACGGTCACGCCTTCGGAGAGAAGGCGAACTCACGAACACACGAGCTCCTCTCCCGGAAGTAAGCCGGATCATTCGCGAGGACAGCTCGATGTTGGAAATTTCTTGCTGCTCGTGTCAACAAATACCCGCTCGTTAACATACGCTTCGCCGCTTGAACGTTGGACCCTTTCGTGACGCTCAAACGACTATTAATTGCTACTCAAACACTCGTATCGCGCACTCGGTATACAAATATTTCATTAGCGCCCAACACGTAGACACACCCGGCTCTGCGCGGATTTTTATCAAGATCGGTTTCTGCGCGATAAAGGATTTACGATCGACCCGCGGCGGGCGCTTTGGTTTATTTTTTTATCCGCGGGAAATAGCTTTCCTCCGCAGTTGTCCACCGTCCGACATATAACGTGTGACAAAGCGCTATCAATGGAAGCAGCTTGTAATCTTGAGCATTAAACAGACGGGATCTACAACAAATAGAAATTGTAAAGTAAGGTCCTGAGGTCGTAAGAAAATTGACCAATCTCGCAGTCGATTATTCTGCTTTTGCGCTCGAAGAATAATCAATTGTAATATATAAATTTTCAATTGTAATATATAAATTTTCTTATACACAACCTTACGACTTTACGACTTCTATGTCTCGTGGACCCCGCTTGATCCCGCTCGATTTGGCGGAGCGACGACGAAAATACCGCCGTCGAGTCGACTTTCAGCCGGCGAGAGTCGAGTTCCGTCTCCGGAAAACACAGCGATTTTTGGAAAAATCCCCAATGGCCGCCGGCGTTTTCGCCGGAGCGGTGCGATTCTGCGACGTTCTACCTCGGGATTCCGCCCGAACGGCCGCGAAAATCCGGCGCTATTACGCAGCAGAACCACCGTCGCGTCGGTAGGGGCGCCTCTTGATAGTAGAAATACTGGTCGCTGGTGGGTCTTTAAAAAATTAGCGAGCTTCGGTCCCCACGCACGAGTTCGTTCAACTTGGCCCGTCCTGCTCGCTCGCTCGCGCACGCACGTACGCACAAATATTTCCCTTCGTCCCTGTCCCCCCCCCTCACTCCCCCCAAGCTCACTCTCTGACGCGTTCTCTTGGGCGCGTCCACGTGTGTGCGGAACGTTTCGCCGAAATGACTCATATCGCTATTTTTCTCCGGCCCTCCACTTTTTATTATCAACCTCTTCGCCAGATTAGCCGCGCTGCCGCCACACGTGAAATATTTGGCTCTTACTCTACATAAGTATAAACTTTCTTACCTTTGCGAGCTTTTTCGTTCGCGAGCGGAATTCAACCGGCGCGCAAAAAAAAGCATTTCGTGCCAGACGCGTACGTGTACGCTCCTGGAAAAGCGCGGAATACACGCTCGTCTACGCTGTATACACACATATACACACATATACACGCGCGCGCGTGCACCGGAATACATCTCCTAATGCGTCTCTTCCTGGATCTGACGCTACGTGGCCGGAAGGTTTCTATTTGAGATATTCAATTCGCGCGAAATCGGACGCTGCGGCGCGCGTTTCGGGAAAACTCGTGCATCCGACAACGAAATATATACATAAATATGACTAATGTCCGGTTTTCCCGCCGCGACAGATAATTCATTCAGCGCAAACACTCACGTAACTTCCTCCCGCGACCGACAATACGACAATCGAAAGTTACGCACCTTGAGATTGCATATTTACATAATATGTCACGCGAATCGGAAAAGTCGTCGGACATATTTTCGTTCACCGAGCTCGGTGCGAAATGCTTGAGGAACGATCCGCTCGAGCAAGGGGAACCGCTCTCTTCCGGAAGCGAGAATAATTTATGTACCGTGAGTTTATTTTTCTTTTTTTTTTTTTTTCTTTTTTTCGTGCCACTGATAAGAGGCAGGGGCAGATGTGCACACAAGCGCGGAGCAAGTCGCGATTTTATCGCGAGCTCGTAGGTGCAACGAATCGAAGGGAGAGTCATGCGGGCACGTTCCACGACTCACGGGACGTACTGGCGCGCTGGTGGATTTAACGAATGCGGGGTTCCGCGTCTGAACCACCTCCGCCCCCCGCCGACAGATAAGGCGCGAAAGGGAGAGACGAAAGAGGCAAACAAGAAGGCAAAATGGGCGAAACGCAACACCTCAAATGAGCGGATATCGCGCGCAACAATTTCCCGCTGATCTCCGTTAAGCGCGCGCGCGCCTCTCTCGGAAATTCCGCCGCTGCGGCGAGGTGCAAAATTACGCGCGGACGTCACGGCGAAAGGAGACGGGAGTTGCGGGACGAAGGTGTGTAGCAGGCATGATAATTCTCTCGCTGCTTATTGTTAGTCGAGATTACGGTCGCCGTGACGTTGCTGCTGCGGCCGCGGAAAATTTCTCGGACGATTATTACTTTCCGGAACGCGCGCGACGGCGATGGCGCTCGTAACAATATGGTATCACCGCTGTTAAGATAATCGAGGAGGCAAACACGCGGTTCCCACGTACGCGAGCGGGCATCGTACGGCGTCGCTTGGAAATCGTCCTCGTTGGTAACCTGTAACGATGCGGATCTTCCGGCCGGCAGTATTTCGCGAGTGAAGATGCGAAAGGGAGAGAAGGAGAGAGAGAGGGGGGGGGATTTAGTCCCCCGTATTTTCATCCACGACGACCGTGGAATCATCGCGAACAACGTTAACGACTGACTCACCCGGGCGGACCAACAGCTTGTTGAAGTACAGTTCCATTCAATTAGAGAGACAATCGGATAGTGACGTGGACGTATCCTTCGACAAACAATGGCGTGCTCAAAGTCGAACGACAAATTGCACGATGTATGTGTGTGTGTGTGTGTGTGTGTGTATATGTTGCGTGTGTTCTCATGCCGTTCGACCGGTAATTAAGCGTTATTGAATCCCTCGATCGCCGACTGGGAAACTTTGGGTACGATGCGCTCGGGCCGGAAGTGAATTTCAGTCGCGAAGGATGTGAGGCAGTGTAATAGATAGAGCCGGCGATACGTGGCGCGTTTGTTCTCTCTTTCGCTCTTTGATAAGTTCTAATCACTTCTCGGATCGGCCAATCAACAAAGTCCTAGGGCCCGTGGACCGGCACCGACGAATCATCGGGACACGTATCTAGCCGCGATATAGCTGTGTGTGACACGCGGCGAGGCAGCGTGGGAACTCCTTCGGGGCACACACAGCGGTGCTCAAACGGGCCCGGGGCTGAAGGTTCGCGCCGGAAATTCGCATGACTCCGCCGCGCGGTACTTGCCGTATGAAGCTCAGGCCCCGCGTCGAAGTTCGCACATTAATTTCGCCATTTTCCCCGCGCGCGAGGTCGAAAGCGGAGATTAATTAGGAGCAACGGCGACGATGGTGCGAGATAAGAGACGCCGCGCGCCGACCGCGGCTCGTTCCCGCGCTCTGCTCGGGCTTGTCGCGAAAAAAATGGGCGAATTAACCGCGAGCTCGCATATATAACGCTCGGAAGATAGCGAGCGATCTGCCCGCGATGTCGATCGACCGGATGGATCGCATTCGAGATATATCGTTGCGTTGTATAGTCGCGTGCAAAGATTCTCGTCGATCGGTGCCGAGTTGAACCGCGCGGAGGCCTGCCTCCTCCGTTCTGCGCTCGAATAATCCGCTCGGCGGATAATCGCGGACGACGCCGTCCGCGGGTCGGGAAAGGGTTAAGACTAAACGCCCGCTACCTTGAATGAGAATAGTTTCGGGATCCTGAACGCGCGCGCCGTGGGAGACGGTGGGGACGACGACGACGACGACGACGACGGTGGGGTCAATGTTTCGTGGAATGCGGGGAAATAATGGAGGTCAAGCTTCCTCCGGGTTTCGCGCTGCCGCTGATCGTGCCGCCGTCGTGATCGACGACGAGATGAGAGGTGGCGAAGAAGGTGGTAGTCCACGGACCGCGACTGCGTGTAGATGTACCCTCGTCTCCTCGTCGTCCTTCTCCTCCTCCTCCTCCTCCTTGTCCTCCTTCTCCTTTTTCTTCTCTTCCGCCTCCTCGCCCCGGCCGCCGTACTTTATTTGGCGAGTTTTTGCCGGGTTTTACGAGCGGCTTAGCGGCGCTTTTTATAGCCGGCTCGCTTCACAATGCGCCATCACAGTGGGTTTTTACAGACATCCTGCATCTCCCGCGAGCGACGGTGTGTGTCGAGTGTGTGGGTATTTTACATACGCGCCGTTATATAATGAGCCGCGTGCGCAAGCCGTTCCCGGTTAAGACCTCCGACGACCGTCGTCAGGTGAATCCGTCCGCTCGGTTTCTCGATGTTCTTCCTTCCTTCCTTCCTTCCTCCCTTCCTACTTTGCAAGCGGTAATAAGCGGCGAGGAACTTAGCGACTTACGATCGTTTCGTTCTTCCTTTCGTCACGAAAACCACCGCAACCTCACATGAAAGTTCCTCGCTCAGATTTCGAGATCTCCCTTCGTTCGCGATCGAAAGTACAGCTTCCTCCAAACTCTCCTTCTAAAAGGTGTCCCAAAATTCACGCAAGAAGTAATTTTGATAGAAAACACAGGTTTATAATTAAAAATTGTAAATTTTTTATTGATTCATAAAGTATACAGTATAGAGTTATGTATGGAATAGCATATCGGGTAAATGGCCTCCACGGCTTTGCTGACACATATGCACTCTTTTGTTGAAATTTTCCATGACCGTTTTGCATAAATGTGGCTGAATTTCGTTGATACAGCGTTCAATTTCCTCCTTCAGAGCGTGGGTGGTCGTGGGCTTGTTGGCATAAATCTTAGACTTCAAAAACCCCGAAGAAAAAAGCCCAACGGCGTTAAATCGCATGATCTGGGCGGCCAAATCTGATCACCAAAACGGGAAATTACACGACCAGGAAATGACTCATGCAGTAATTGAATTGTTTCTCGGACTGTATGGCATGTGGCGTCGTCTTGTTGAAACCACATGTCGTCCAAATCCATATCTTGCAATTTAGGCACAAAAAACTGGATTATCATCGCGATAGCGAGCGCCATTAACTGTTATTGCCTGACCAGCCGCATTTTCTTCCGAAGAATGGTCCGATGATGCCTCCAGCTCAAAATCCGCACCAAACAGTGACACGTTGTGGATGCATTTGTTTCTCAACAATCACTCGTGGATTTTCTGAACCCCAAATGCGACAATTTTGTCGATTAACCAAGTCATCAAGATGAAAATGAGCCTCATCGCTGAAGATGATTTTGTTCGAATAATCAGCATTCACTTGTTGTTGTTCCATAATCCATTCAACGAACTCTCTTCGCTGTGCATGGTCAGTTTAAAAACCCTAAACTGTCAGCTGTCACGCTGTCTTTTTTTTTTTTTCGTTGACAACACTTTACCGCACAAATGGCGCAAAGTTCAAATCTTGCGTGAATTTTGGGACACCCTTTATCAGCGCAAAGTACGATAAAGTAGCGAAAATAATTCGTTCGACTGATTTGAGCCGTAGCATTGCGCAAATACGCGAGAAATACAAAATATCTATCTTTAACGTTTTAACGACTCGTCGACCGGTTTAATCGCGGCAAATGTGAACAATGGAGCTTCGGATATCTCGCCTGTGCGTTTGATCTCGATACATTTTCGCGAAAAAGCATAGACGTTAGCGTCTTAACAATTAAACAGCGAGTTGCACGAGTGACCTCGGCTAATTAAATCACGTCTCCGACACGCTCGGACGACAGGAACCGATCGGTTTCTCCGTAATTCGCGGCACGCCATATATGCGTTCGAGTATTTATTTATGCTGCTACAGCGAGCGAGCGCACGGGAATACCTGCATGCGAGTGTGCGTGCATGCGTTCGTGTGCGTGTATCAATCGTGCGCATAGATCTTTCTCTTCCCCCTACCCACCCTCTCTCACTCTCTGTTTCTCTCTCTCTCTCTCTCTCTCTCTTTCTCTTCCCCTCTCGTTCTCCCTCTATCTCCATTCAGACACTCGCCATGAATGAACCGCAGGCTCTTCGTTCTCGCTATACAGTGGACGCTTTTTCCCACACTTTAACGCCACAATAGACATCGTTCGAGGATCGAGACCGTCTCGTCGATCCTTCTTTTACGCGCACCACCGCGAAATCGTCTCGTAGACTAAGCGACCCGGAATTACCACGAGACACGCCGATGCAAAAGGCGCTGTCTTAACGATGTTACGCTAGAAAATCTTCCCGCGGGCTAATAGTAAGGTGGAAGTCAGAGAAGATCCACTGCAACTCGACGGGAATCTCCCGCCGTTCGTACATTTCCTCACGAGCGTGTGCACATATTAAGACGACGATTGCGATCTGACCGCAGAGCACGGCTCGATCGAAAGGAAGCCGGGAGCGCGATAAAGTCGCGTGTTAACCGATGTTTATTGGCGATCACGATAAATTCCGCCGACTGTTGGCGCGTGGTTAACCACGCATAATTACGAGACGCGGGAGTCTCCCGTTCACCAGCCGGTCGAAAAAGCTGGCGCGCTCTCTCGCAGATTGACGCGCAAATGCCACGCACGCGCGTGCACGTGCGTGATGGAAGAAAGGGACGCGAGCGTGAGGCGTAAAGTAATACGCGATTTCGCTCATTCGACGCTCGCACGGCGAAATCTCACGGCTCGATCGCTGCGGTCAAGCGCCCGATCACGCACACACACGTGATGCGTACACGTGCGCGTCGCCGGTCCGTAAAACGGACGTAAAAGTCACGTTTATCGCGAGATAATGTCGGACTATTTAGCGGGACATTCCGTCAGCGTTTCCTCGCGAAATGCCTCCCCCGCCCCCCCCCCCACCCTGGCGGCCGAACGGCCATTCGCTTCTACTCGCGTTACAACTGCAGCGACACGTACGCGCGGAGCGAATGCTTGCGTGCTCTCGCAGTGGCGAGCGGGGTCGGAAATTGGCAGTTTAAGATCGAGAGAGAGAGTCGTTCTTTCTATTTTTTATTTTTTTTTTTTTACAGTAAACGTTTCGCGTTCCCTCGAACCGAAAAACACACGTCGTCGTGAGACAACGCGAGAAGAGGAGTCAAGAAAGAAATACTCATCTCTCTCTTCCTCCCTCTCTCTCTCTCTCTCTCTCTCTCTCTCTCTCTCTCTCTCTCTGCAAATCTAAAAGCACCATGTCCGGTTTCATTCGGCCATCGAAAAGTTGGCTTCGCGTGTGCACGTTGCCGTCGGTGTGTCGGTGCAACTGGGTCACGCACTCGCGGATCCTCCGCGCGCGCACTCGCGCGCGCAACACACACACACACACACACACACACACACACATGCATTCCGCTTCCGGTCGTGACGTCGTCGCTCTTCTCCGACCGCTCCTGCCCCAGACAGTACCGCGAGGTTCGTTGGCATCACCTCGAAGTGAAGCGCACCGGAAGCTGCACACGCGTTGCGTGGTCTCCCGTTGTTAATATCCGTCTCCGTTGTGCGCTCAATATCTTTAATATTGAAGAACGCGGCGCGCAACGTGAAAGCGAGACCGCGCTAGTCCCGAGTTCGCAAATTGAATGAAATGAAAACGAATTAGTCTACGATCCGTGGATATTTATTTTCTTTTTTTTTTTATTTTTTTTATAAATTCTTTCGAAAATATTTTTGTATGCGAGATTGTCGTTTCTCCTCGCACATCCGGAACAATCAACGGCAATGTCAGATGCATATCATCGCCTTTGATTGGAGCCGCGGCTGCGAGAAATACGCGGAGGTGCTCTTGACATCCCTGAAATCGCCGCAAAACTCGGCGAGCGCTCCGCTCCGCGAACCTGTTTCCCGCGGCGAAGCAGGCGTCCGTTTCCTGCCTTTCGCGATGCCTGCTCGTGGTTCTCATTGTCCGCAGTCGACGACGATATTCGAGGAACCGAAGGGGGTCGGCCGGATGAGATCGAGACGGTTTTAAAGGGCCCGTGCTGCGTGCATTCGAGTCGGGAATTAATTTCGACGCGTCGGCCCGCGTTCGCTATCGACTTTTCGCAATCTCTCGCAACTCTCTCCAGTTCGCCTACGACAGGCCGATAAGTCGCGAAGCTCTCGACGAAGGCGAACGAGCGCCACGTACGAGCTTTCGCACTGACGAAAAATATACTTGACGATTTAGCGGCAAGATTGTCGATCGAAATGTTCTTCTTCCCGAGTAACGCTCTGAGACGAGAGACGTCAAAAATGACGCGCGTGACGATTTCGAGCCGCGACGACAAAGTTTAAGAATGATATTCGATTCGTATAATACACTCGGCCAGTCTCATTACGTACGTTAATACCGGCGTTATCTAGCAAGGCGTAAAATCGAATAACTGATAAAACGTTTGCGTCATAGCGCCACCTGCGTCAGCCAGCCACGCACGGCCTGTTACGTAAAGATGAGTAACGTGCAATAGTCGAGAAGTACATAACATTGCTCGGTGACGCGAGATGTAATTGGGATGTAAACGCGGCCGTCCGGCTGAAATAAAGACTGACGCGGAGCCGAGGCGAAATCTTTACGTCGACGTGTAGATACGTGTGTGGATATCGTTGAAAGTGCAGATACGCAGAGGAACTGTAACTAATCTGTAACTAATCTGTGTAAATGTAAATAGAGACTAATTACATCGCGCAGAAGATGAAAAACGGACACGCCAGATGCGCACATTTGACGCAAAGTATTTCTGACTTTACAACTCCGCGGGAGAAATCGCTCGAAGATGTCGCGAGAAGCGAGCCGGGCGGCCGAGAGACAGTGGCGTTTTTGCGAGCGGAACAAATAATGTCTGGAAACGAACAGCTGCAATTCGCCAGCAGAGAACTTCCTTGCGCGCGTCCGTTTATTGCAACATTAAAAAACCGCCGACTCGTGGAGCGAACCGTGGACTCGCGTACGCGTTGCCAATCGGATCGCGGGCTCGCCGACACCGTGCGCGTAAACAAAGTAAAAAACGCGTAGGACAAAGAGAAGAAAAAAGCTATGCGGCTTATCTGAGGCGCCACACACAGAGAAGAGGAGATTCTTCGAGCTTGACTCGTTCTCTCGCGCTCTCGATTTCGTAATCTCTCGCTCCGTCTTGTATCAGTGTCCGATTGCCTGCCCGTCCCTCGTCCCTCCCCCCGGTCGCCTCATCCTCCTGTCGTTTCCCGACTGAATGGAGGCGTCAGAATTCTTATCGACCTCCCCGAGCTATTACGTCATACGCGCGGAGCCACGCCGCAAATCTGTTGTCCGCCACGAGAGCCGCTCGTTGCTAACTATAATTATACCGTCGCTGCCGCACACGATTGCGTCACACGGCATACCACTGGAATCCGTAACGCGAATCCTTTAAATAAATCCTTCAAATTTCACCGCGCCCGCAATTTCGGCGACGTTTCAGCAGCGACAACTCGCGACCGACGCCGATGATGCACAATTATCGATTTCCCGAGGTCCTTTCTTCCCTCTGTCCCCGTTTCATCTCTCTTCTCCTTCCCCGCGTGAGCAACTTGCGATTCATCTCTAATTACATCCGTAATCCCGGAGGATGCGTTTACGCACTTTTCACCGCGCTCTTTCACCGCGCGATTGAGTGCTCCGGGCGAAGCCCGGCTTTTTGCGTGACCGGCGAGGTAACGCAATAATAGACACAAAGTTGCAATACGCTGTGATACATTCAATCTCGCGCCGAATTTCGAACTTCTCAAGAGAGAGAGAGAGAGAGAGAGAGAGAGAGAGAGAGAGAGAGAGAGAGAGAGAGAGAGAGAGAAATAGCGGGCAGCCGCAGCGACGCGGCGCGCGGCGACTCGGTCGCTTTCGGAGCGGTCAACAATTTTTCAAGCCGTTATCGCGCCGCGCGTTAACGTCGGCGCTTATCAGCCGCACTCGCACACACGCGCGAGTGTGCGAGCGCTCGGTGTGTTGGCCGCGCCGAGGTCTCTTTAAACGCATGCACCGAGCGCGTGTTCTCCATTCGCGCGCACCAGCCGAGCTTCATTCACGTGCGCCCAACTGGGACCGGATGTCGCCCGACGTGGCAATTCGATCCGATACGACACGATAACCTGCCGGCGTTTTCGATCGCGCGAAGGTCACGCGGGGTTAAACACGAATTGCGAAGTGCGCGATCGCGGAGTGACGTAGCGAGGGGCGGAGAGGGAGCCAGCGATCGTTTAATTATCGCGTTGCGCGCGAGCGTACGGTATACTTATACCCGAACGCTAATACCTACCATGTAATGGCGTCGAATTAAGAGCGTTTGCAGAAGGTAACGGGATTTTCACGGTCACGTAGTCTCGCAACCGTTGCGGACGGAGCTTTCGCAACGCCGTCGACGTAGAAAAGCGCCGCGATCAATCGATTATCGTTCGGTCTTCAGTCGCCCGCGGGTGGCCAGCTGCTCGCTCCTCCAGCCAGCTAGGAATGGCGCGGCTGGCCGAAATATTTCGGCGATCATCGATCTGTCGATACGCCGAGAGGCATCCGTGAAGCGAGATCCGCGCGAGATGCCTTCTGTTAGAATCGTTAGCCGTGCGTGTCCGCCCACTCATCGCCACCGCCACACACGTTGTCGTCGCAAGCTCCGTGCACAGTCGAGCACTTCGCTCGGGAACGGCGGCTACCCGGTAACCCGAAGGAAGTGCCCACGTCGGCTCGGATCGACACCCCCGCGGGCGATGTTTCTCTCTCGTCTGTACTCGACCTGGGATAGCGAGAGAGAGAGAGAGAGAGAGAGAGAGAGAGAGAGAGAGAGAGAGAGAGAGAGTGGCCGTCGTCGCGCGATAACTTCGCACGATGATATCGAGCAAGGACGGCCACCGGATGGACGTTGCTTTACGCGATCGTGCTAAGACTGCGCAAACGCATAAAGGAAGCTAATAACGCTCGCGAGTGAAGGCTAAAGAGGACACGGGAATGCATTATTCGCCGTCGCAGGCACCGCCGCGGGTACTTCTCGCGAGCGCATCCTCCGGCAAGTGCAGCAGCGCCATTGAAGATAGAAGAGAACGTTCCTTCGAAACCGCCGCCTCTTCCCACACACAAGGGACACATCCTTCATCCCGTCCGGGCCCGTTCGCTGTCGTTAACAATGACACACGGATATGCAAAGTGACGCTTTGCTGAGCTTCTGCTCGCAAACCGCGGAAAATGATGATCTCGTGACGTCATGAGACCTTCGCGTCGCCGGTCTCTCCGTCGCCGCCGCGCACGACGAGTCGTCGCACGGCGGCGAGAGAGAATGACGGAGAGAAACAGAGAGAGCCGGCTCAGTAATGAATGGATTAAACAGCGTGACGTCACAGGATGGATTATATAAACGGTGGCGCGCGTGACATCGGACGTAGGAAGGAAGTTCGCTTCCTTTCGTACCTACAAGGTATTCCGTTCGTGCGTGCGTGCGTGCGTGCGTGCGTGTGTGTGTGTGTGTGTGTGTGTGTGTGTGTGTGTGTGTGTGTGTGTGTGTGTGTGTGCGCGCGCGCGCGTGTACGCGTGTGCATGTGCGGACCGTTTCTCGTTGCCGCTGAGGGGTCGCGTTCATTTGAAAGCGGACGAGCTCGGTTAGAATCCTAATGACGACAGTGCCGCCCCTTTTCAGCTCCTGCTCGATACGCTACTGAGCCGCCGTCGAATACTGTAGCGCAGCGCGAAATTATCGTCCGCCGATCACGATAATTTGCACGTTCTAATTGTTGCTCTCGCGTTTGCTTTCAGACGGTGCGCGTCTCTCGTGCGTGTCTCTCTGCTGCAACGACGCCGCGGCGCTCTCGGACGAGAAGGTGAGTTCCCTTCGTTCTCTCCCTTTCTCTCTGTCTCTCTCTCTCTCTCTCTCTCTCTCTCTCTCTCTCTCTCTCTCTCTCTCTCTCTCTTCCTCCCTCCCTCCCTCCCTCCCTCCCTCCCTCCCTCCCTCCCTCCCTCCCTCTCTCTTTTTATAATATATTATAAATATACAAATAGGATAGTGGCTCGGCACGCGTCGTGTCTAGTTAACAAATTACCGATGATAAGCCCGCGAGCTGCAGTCTCACACTTTCCCGCGCGTGTTTACGGGCCGCAGACGAAATTTTCTCTCGACAACTTCCTCTCGCTCTCGCCCGTTTCTTCGTCCCCGCTGCTCTCGCTAGGATTCACCGGCCGCTTATTAGCTCGTAGTCTGGGAGCCGTCTGCGGGTCGACGTCCGGCGTCCCGGAATAGAAGCGCCGCGATGCTCGTTACATTCTGTCACCTACGAGAGAAAGAGAGAGAGAGAGAGAGAGAGAGAGAGAGAGAGAGAGAGAGAGAGAGAGAGAGAGAGAGAGTCATTCGCGTTGGCCGAACGCGCTACTGGGTCTCGCGATTTCCGGATCGGGTCTGCGCGTCGCGACGGAGAAGAGGGTTGTTGTAGCCGCATACGGCTGCGCCGCGCAAACTTCCGAATCCTCGCGGTCCTCCCGTCGTCGCGCGCGCGCCAACGGCCGTTGCCTCGAGAGACCCCGACCGTAGATCTTGCTTCGGCTCGCGATCGCCGCGCGTTTCTTTTTCGGTTGCATCATCTCGCTCGGCTAAGCCACCCTATTTTTTTTGCCCCGGTCAGCCGGTAATACGTCACGATGATCACGTCCCCGAGACCGGTTAACAGTCATCCTCCTCGAAGGGCAGGTGCGTAGTAGGTACGCTTTGTACATAAGGGAAAAGGGCAGCTGCTTGTTCCTAGACACAAGGAGGCGAAGGGCGAGCAGCAAGAAGAAAGGGGGGGAGGGGAAGAAGAAGGGCGAGAAAGAGAGGTTGCTCGCTGCTAAGGTAAACGATATAATGGGGACGTAACAGTGGGTCCTTTTCAGTGGCAGATGTCCTGGCCGAGACACGTGCCCGCGACGTGGTCTCCCTTTTTTTTCGGGGCATGCGGCTCCTTCAGCCCCCTTTCGCCGCGCTCGTATCGCGCTCGAGGAGGAACGAGAGCGGAAAAGCCTCGAATGCGACCAAGAGTCCCCGTTTTGGCAGAATCGCGCGCGCGTCACTTCCTTCCTCCCTTCCTTTCCTCTTTCCTTCCTTTCTTCCTTCCTTCCTTCCTTCCTTCCTTCCTTCCTTCCTCACTTTCTATCGGTGGGTTTCCTTTCCTTGGCCGGCAGGGACCAGCTGTTCTCATTATACAGCGGATTTTGCACCGACGTAACGGCAACAAGTCCGTTGCTTCGCGTTCCATTGTACTTGCGCGGCAAGATCTCGCCTGTGTTTTCTTTGAGCAGCGGTCTCATCCTGGGAATGTTGCGCGATTCGCGAGAGAGAGCAACCTGAAAACTTTGACCGTGCAACCCGAAATATTTGAACCGCGCTGGATCCCGTCTCGCGCGCACGCATCTTTGCAGCAACGTCCGTCGCGATGATTTTGTTTTTAATGAAATTCCTATAAACACACACACACACACACACAACACACACACATCGAGCGTCTGTAAGCATACTTGACACCGTGTCGTCGTCTGAGAGCCGCTGCGCGCCGTGCGACTTTTTGAGTCGCTTTGGTCCCACGCCGGGACTATGGACGCTGGCGTATACCACGCACGCACGCACGCACGCACGCACGCACGATGCGCTCGCGCGCGGTTACGCACATACGCCCACGGCGCGGCTCTGCGCGCGCTTTGCACACACCGCTGCTACATTATATCGAGTGCACTCGCGAGAGCGAGTCCGCGAGAGTGCACCCGATATATCGTTCGAGGCGGTCGCCGTACCTGCCGCCAGGTACTTGCCAGGTCTTACTTGCCGAATCATCGCCGCGGCGATCTCCGAAATCGCGTGAGCGAGAGGTGCCGAAGGTGAGGAGCGTTGAGAACCCCTGCGGCTACTTCGTCGATTCTACTTGGACTTCCTTCGACCCGAATGCAGTGACCCGTGCTAACGATCGCGAATAGCAACGATCGATCTCTCGGGCGATCCGGGGTGCTGCGCCGAGTGAAAAGTCGAAGACCTCCCTCCTTCCGCACGTGAAAGCCCCTTCCCCACGTCGGAATTCCGTCATATCCGAGACGAGCAATTTCTTCGGAACATTTTTTTCCTTCCTTTCTTTCTCTTTGCTCGTTCCGCTCTATCTCGTCTCGCACACTGCTGATCGGCGCCGTCGTCGCGTCGGTGTCGATGGCTCTGAAAATATTCGCCGGGGAATGGTCCGCGAATAAACGCGGACGGGAGAAAAATGTGACGAAGAGGAAAAGGAGCGGTCAGCTGGGACACGATTGCGAAATGTTTAGGCGACGCTCTCTTTTTCTTTTTTGTTTTTAAAACTCGTCAGACTCGCGCGGCCGTTTGTGAGAAGACGGGCGGCGGGCGTCTTCATCACGGGATGGATGCGTTCACGTCGCTGACTGGATCCGACTCGGCTTGACTCGATCTGACGATCGCTCTCGTGATTCGCGGCAATAACGGAAATTAACAGTCGCGAATGATTCCGTGAGAAAAGTACGGCGGGGACCAACCAGTCGCGAGAATGTATCGCATTCGCGAGAAACGCAACGTCCGAGCACGCGAAGCGCGCCTAATCCATTATGGAGCGACCGTCTCGTTTAAAAGCTGCATAGCCTGACAGTGACACGGTATAAGACATCGGTGTACGAAGATGAGCGATTTTTCCATTATTCATGCGGATTATCGATAAATTATAATAATAGACATCGATAGTCTCCGAGACTCTCTCGCTCTCTCTGTCTCTCTCTCTCGCTCTCTCTCTCTCTCTCTCTCTCTCTCTCTCTCTCTCTCTCTCTCTCTCCCTCTCCCTCTCTCTCTCTCTCTCTCTCTCTCTCTCTCTCTCTCTCTCTCTCTCTCTCCGTCGGAGCATCTTGTCGCGTTCGATTTCCGAGCGCTGGACGAGTCGCCGCCACGCTCCGACGACTCCGATATTACGAAGTGATAGAGTATACGCGTTTTGACAATAAGCACGCGTTCTCGGTGACTGTCGCCCCGTTGTGATTCGCGCCGTTGTGTGTCGCGACGTGTCGGACGGCACGGCGTCTGGCCGACGCTACAATAAAAGACTGGCTGAAAACGAGATCCGTGCGAACGGTGGGTTTCATTTTCCGAGCCGCGTATGTATGCAATATGTCGCGTCTCGATAGCTCGTCTAGTTTTACCGGCGTCATGGAGCTACGGTGACGAAACGAGACGTTACTTTGTCCCGGTGGCGGCGGAGACACTTGTATCTCGGTGTTCTCGCGTGCGCCTTCTAAAAATACCCGCGGGTGCCTGTCGCTTGCCAAAAGGTTATTATTCACGAAAATACCGCGTGACACAGAATGCATCTCAGAAGCGGGCAGATTAGCGGAACCGAGTGGCGGGCCTGTAAACTCCTTTACTGCGCTTCGCGAAAGGCGAAACCTTCGTGGCGTGGTGAACCCGTCGCGTTACCCGAAAATGCTCTTAAACGCTTTCGGCTAAGATTATCCGCGGGACACGTAAAAGCGCCTCTCAAAACTGGCGATTTGTCTGTCTCACCTTCAAAGTTATAAATGGCGACGCGGGGCCATCGAGCGGTTACAGGGCTTTCCATTTAGGCTGCAATTTTCCTTGATACTTTGGAAACATGCGAGGAATATGTCGGAAATTTCATATGTCCTCGCGAGGGGTGCGCGTTTGGCGCACCTCGCGAGGACACTGCTCGTGCTCGTTGAAAATATGAAAACCAAGTGATTTCACCCCGCGGAAAAATCGCGAATGCTGAATCGGAACGTGCGATGTCTGAAACACGTCTGAAGCAGCGAGAAACGCGACGACATATTATTAGCAACCGCACGCACCTCCGCGAGTAATAACCAGCGCATCCCGACAGAGACGAGAGCAGAGTCCTGCGACGTCTGGCCGCAGGCTCGACAGGCTGTTGCTTCGGCTCGCAAAGTTCAGCCTCCACGAGGAGGCTGTCCGTTCGCGCTTCGCGACATTCAAGAGGCTCGATTGACGGCGAGTGCGATCGCAATAAAATACGCGAAACGCATACCGCGAGTGGTTACGAGCGCTAACGAGCGGATAGCTAAGGATATCTCTGCGCCCTCTCTCGCGGACTCTCTCCGCCGGCTGCAAACGAGCGAGGTCCTCGAAAATGCGCTTCAGCTTGCCATTGAAATTGCAAAAGTGCTCGCGCTTCTCGCGCGATGAGAGGGAGTTAGAGTTAGAGTTACAGAGAGAGAGAGGGGGGGTGAGAGAGAGAGCGAGAGAGAGAGAGAGATACAGGCGAGTATTCCTCGCACAAAATTGCCTTAATCCTCTTAACCGATGATGTATGGATCACCGGGATTCCGAGCATCGCATCGCCTCGCAGCTCCGTAAGTTACCGTCGCGCGAATTTGCGATATACAAATTGGACGTGTTTCCTTTATGATTTATAATTAAGGAATACGATTGACAAATTGCGCGTATCTATCTGCGGTGATTCACTCGGGAGTGATAAATCGCGCGTGAAATGCCTTATCGGCGGGAGGTTAGACGCGGCGATCCCGGCGATCTGCGATCGGCAAATTTTGCGTCAGTATCCCGGCGATTCTCGACTTGATCTCGATCATGCTCGCGTGACTGACGGATTAAGAGTACTCGCACTCGACGCCCTTGCCTTGTTGCGCGAGAAATGAATGCCACCGTCCTTACGCCGCGAACGCAGCCGGCTTACCGTAATCGGACCGTCGCATTGTGTAATATTAAACTGAGAGAATCTAATATAGACTGATGAAACGGTTCCGGCTCGCAAAGATACGTCCTTCTTCTCACAGTATCCTCTCTCTCTCTCTCTCTCTCTCTGTATCCTCGTTTTGAGTGCCCCATCTTTGAAATTTGTTCCGCTCTGTTTGCCCGCATATTAGAATTTCGAAGCACCGGATAAAATATCGCCGCAATGTTCCCTCTCGTCCTAATTCACCTCGACGACATTTCTACTCGCGAGGAAGCGTCCGACTGATCGCGCGGCTGATCATAGACAATAAATCATAGAATAAACTTCGGCGCTGAGAGAGGAGAGCCTGGCAGTTTCGGTTTCACGCGGTGTGCAAAAGTCGCGGGTATTCGAGACTGTCGCTCGCTGTTTGTCTCACCCGCTCACGCGCGCGCGCGCGCGCGCGCGGCAATATAATCACACTCCGAAGAGACGCAATCGCGGAAGCGCGCATCGCGACACAGACAGGAATGTGCGAGCTGGCGGCTTCTGCTTCTGTTTGCGACGACAGTCGCGTCGGTTGTTAAGCGGCGTCGATCACCTCTCCCATTCCGGAGGTGTAAAATTTTCATGGGATACGCGCGGGGGGTGGAGTGGGGGGGGAGAAGAGAGCGCCACGAGGCTCTGATTCTTCTGCCAAAGCCGCGCCGACGACGCGTCGGCGCTTTTAAATGTCCGACGCGAAAAAGCGCGGCTCTCGTGTAATCCGGTGCACGATTCTCGGCGACGGCGACGGCGATCGTGATATTCGCGCGACGAACATCGCGAACTCGCACGGACTGTAAAGTAACGCGAGTAGACGCGCGCGGTGGACCCACCATTGCGCTTCTCTCCGCGAGCGTCTCTCCCACGGCAGGGCCGCACGTCGAGCGCATTCCGCTCGCAGGCCCTACCGTCGCCGACCGACGGACCGACCGATCGCTGCCTTATCGCATTACTTATGGCGCTCTCCGCCGAGGAATCGTAATCTCGTACCCTTAGCCGGACGCTCGCCTCTCGAAGGACATTGCGCTACCTTCTCCTCGCCTGCCCTTTCCTCGCGATCGTCTCTCGCTGCGGATCGAGAGCTGAAGGGAATCCACCTCGACTGCGGCAGCAAGTGCGAAAATGTTGGCTAGAACGACGCGATACACGAATCACGAGTCGCGACGAATCTTCCCTCCGTTTCTACTTGTATCGTACAAATTAGAGATGAAAATTGAGGCGCGCGCGCGGTGTTTCGCAACGAAGACGGACGAGTTGCGTCTATCATTACTTTCGTGAAAATACTTGTGCACTTGAGCGACCTGTTTGAGCGACCCGTTTGAGCGATGCGCTGTATATTATAGTAGTGGCTCGCATTATACAAATTGAACCGTGGTAATTGGGGGTTAATGAAAGCGTCGATAGTAAAACGAAGAGAACGGCCGCGAATAGTAACAAGATCGTGAGCGCGTTCGCGTTGGTAGTGACTCACTGACAACGCGACCGGTCGACAGCGCGGGAGCGACAGCGGCGGCAACGGTGGTGATAGTAGTAGTAGTAGTAGTAATAGTGGTAGTCGTGGTGGTAATAGTAGCGGTGGAGCAGTAGTTCAGCAGACACGCACGGTGATGTAGTAGTAGGTAGGTGGTGAAGCCCCGGTAGAGAGGTAGAACACGGTGGTGATACGGTGAGCAGCGTCGCGGTTGGTGGTGGATGCCGAAGAGAGGCGCAGAAGAAGAAGAAGAAGAAGAAGAAGAAGAAGAAGAAGAAGCAGCAGCGTCTGGAAGGGAAGACGGGAAGGGAAGAAAGAGGAGGGTTGGAAAGGTACGAAGGGGAGCTGGTCGGGAGGTGAGGAGACGAGAATGAAGCCGGGGACTGGACTCGTACCTGCATTCCATTCCCACTGGCCGTGTAGATCCTTGTATAGGTAGTCGTCCTCCTCCTCTCTTCCTCCATCTCGTCGTCCTTCTTCTTCCATCCCTCCTCGTGGTTCTCTTTCTCTGTGCTCCTTGCACCTACTCTTCTCTCTCTCTCTCTCTCTCTCTCTCTCTCTCTCTACTCTTCTCTCTCTCTCTCTCTCGCGCCTTCTCTCTCCTCTCAAGAGAAAAAGAGAGAATTCTCTTTGATCGGCTGCCTCCTTCATTTCCTTCACCTCTTCCCCTTCTTCTTCTCTTCGTCATATTACTCGAGCCGCCTGCTCAACGTCAGTCGGATCGCCGGTCCTTCGGGCTCACTCGCGATCAAAGCATCCCCCGCGTGATCGCTTCGCGAAATTGCCGAAACTCGCGCGAAGCTCCATCTGCGAGTCATTTCCATCTTATCGGGGGACTCGTCCTGTCTCTCTCTCTCTCTCTCTCTCTCTCTCTCTCTCTCTCTCTCTCTCTCTCTTACTCTCTCTTTCTCTTACTCTCTCTCTCTTACTCTCTCTCTCTCTCTCTCTCTCTCTCCTCTCTCTCTCTCTCTCTCTCTTTCTCTCCCTCTCTCTTTCTCTCGCGTGTAAATAGATAGATCACTGCTAGATCCCCTTTCTCGGACTTTTCCTTCTTCATTTTTCCTCGTCATCTCACGATTATCTTCTCACTAAGAAACTGTGACGGTGGTGAGGCGCGGCTAGACCTTCGCCAAACGCGCGTCGGATGCACGGAGGAAAGAAAGCGTGCTGCTCCAAAGTACCGCGATTTCTATTGAAAGCTACAGGAAGCGAGTTTCGAGAGCACACGAACGATTACACAGGTTCGATCGAGTCGCGTTACATACGAACGAGAGATTTTTTTCGCAAGCCTTAGCTGGAAATTGCCCGAGGTTGCATCGATCCCCCCTCCATCTTTCTACGCCTTCTTATCTTTACGAGGAGACGGCAAATAAGTGAAACTCCAATTAACTCGAGCCAGTGTCCCTGGGAACGGCCCAGTTTCGCTCTTCTCCGTCCATATACCTGAGCATGTCCGGAATTGTAAAAGACGTTATGTATATATATATATATATATATATATCTTTACTGCGCCGAAGGAATGATGAACGAGGGGTTTTCCCATCATCGTAGCCTTGATTAATGGGCGAGGTCCGAAATCACACTGGAAGATCGGTAATTCCTGCGTGGTGACGGTAAAAAATGAAAGGCCCGCCGCGGCCTCTGAACGGCCTGCGAGAGAGAGAGAGAGAGAAAGAGAGAGAGAGAGAGAGAGAGAGACCGACGATCGTATTCTTTCGACGACAAGCAAGCGACATTCTAGCGGAACGTTAATCCGAGCGCAAATAGCTTCATTCCCCCGCCGTGTTCATCCGCCGACGATTTCTCAATTTACAATAAGGAACATTAGCGCGCGCGTGTGAGCCGTCGCTGCAAAGGTTAAGCGCGACTCAATGTCGTTCTCGAAATAATAGCAAAGCCGGGGAGAGCGCGTCGTGGAAAAATAGCCTCTCGCGCGCGCTACGAATCGACGTGGGAGCGACTCTCGCGTCTCTTTCGTATCGCCGGACAAATATAAACCCGCCGAGTTATTCCGGAGCTACGATCCTCTTAATTAGAACAATTAACTCCGCTCCGAGAATAGAGGGATGACGTGTTGTCGGTCCACGCGAGTATCGCGGAGTTGCATACGCTGATCGTCTTCGCATGCTCGGTGAACAGCGTGTAACATTTCTCGGCCGGAAGCGCCGAGCGCGAAATCGATGATAACGCAAGAAGTATCGCAATTTTCGATACTTGGCGATAAATCGATGATTAATTTCGCAATAATATCGCTTGATACCGCGAGTAACAGAAAAGTGTTGTTGATATGAAGAATCGCTTAATCGCGCTGCTCACCAGCATCTTAATATCAGCGTCGTTTAAATTGCCGTACGAAATTGCCGTTACTCGAGAGAGATTGTACCACGATGAGAGAAGATGAAAGAGACAGAAAGGCGGCTCGCAATTAGTAAAACATGTCGCGCTATAAGCGACGCATGTGCGTCGCTCGTCGACACCGAAAATTTTTCGCCGACTCTCGCGAAAGTGGCGGCCAAGTTATCGGCGGCGAAGCAGCTTGGAAACGCGCGGAGAGCAACGACCACGCGGAAAGAGACAAGTTCGGTAGCCTGTCGCGCCTGGCGCGACGACCTCCACGTGTCGCACGTGACAGTGCGTAACGAAGCTGCCGATGCATATGCGCGGGTACAGTGACTGAGTATTATCGGGTCGTGTGACAAACATCCCCGCTCGTGAGATTCTCGCGGTGTGTCGTGAGCGCGGAGACGTTTGATGTATATTGAAGCTTGCCGATCCCGCTGCGTCGTGGGATCATTCAGGTTTTTCGAAAATAAAGTGAAAGACCGGCGAGGGAAAAGAACGAAAACAGCTCGGACGAGATGTCGCGGAAACGCGCCGGAAAACTCGGTTTAATTACTTACGCGGAGAGATTAACCAGTTCTCCTCGAGGCCGTTTCGTACGGCGGATAATTTTAGGGCGCGCGCTCGCTCGCTCGCTCGCGGTAGTCTCGATGTCTTGGCCTTCGTGCCGCGTTTCTATCGATCGTGAGTTAGTTTAGAGCGAATTACGTCAATCGGGGGAGGAGGTTTTTCTCATGACGCCCCCGCGGGCAGCCATCGACTTCCAGCGCGCGCGCGGCATCATTTCACAATAATTGGATGAATTATGAAAAGCCATATGGGGGGCGAGACGAGAGGATACTTTGTATTGATATTCGCCGTTACGCTATTTTCCTCGACGTCGATCGACCCGGGGGTCCCATTCGGATTAATGAAGGCAGTTGCGTCGACCGACGGTCGCGCGCCGTTTAACGATCACAGATTTCCGCCGGCGTCCCCTGGGATCTCCAGTTTGAACATTTTTCGGCATACTCGATCTACAAAGTGAACGTTTCACTCGACACCCTTCGACTTTTATGTGTCCAGGAAAAATCGATCCTCGCTCGATAGAAACTTGGAAACAATTCAGTTCCAACCCAATTATTCAGCGTGCGCGGCGGCATGTCGCGTGAGAGAGAAAGAGACGAAGGGAAAGAAAGAAGAGGAAGCCAATTCCAGGGAAGAGAGACAGCCTTGCCAAGGCTTACTCTCCTTCGTGATCGGACTCGCATGGGAAACATCTGCTTCCCCTGCTGGACGTGTACACCGCGTCTCGTCGTTCGTTCCTTCTTTCCTTCCGCGGTGGTCATCCGCACGATACGATACGCACGCGGCGTTTAATCGGCATTCACGATCGTGACTCGGCGATGACATCAACTCGCCGTTGCCGCCGCCGCGCCGCCTTTTTTCAATGTGCTTTTGTAACGCGTTAATGTTTCTTTAATCGCTCGTTACCCGCGCATGCTTGCCGCGCGAGATGTTCTCCGAGCCGTATTGGATACCCGGCGCTTCCATTGTATGCAAATCGCACCCGGGACATGTCATTCGCGAAACCGTAACGCTCGAATATCGACCTCCGCTTCGGTTCGGCCGACCGCCGCCGCCGCCGCCGCCGGTCTTTTCGAACTAATTCCGACTAATCCAAGTCTCTCTCTCTCTCTCTCTCTCTCTCTCTCTCTCTCTCTCTCTCTCTCTCGCAAGCACTGTTATAAATAGCGTTGTCGGTAGTAAATTCGCCCGAAATCGCCGAGCACCCAACGTGTGTCCGAGAACGTTATTAGCGAGAAGACAGACAATCTCCCGGCGTGGTGACGCGGCGAAAGATGTCGGGCAACGTCGAGGTGCCTTTCTTTCCCGACCACTTGTGTTATCCGAGAGAGGCAGCAATAATTTCATAAGGTACACGCGACCACACAATCTAGAAAAAACCGGCGAATCTCTAACCCAGATATCGCGACGCGCGGCTCCCGGCAGCTGTGTAAACGTCGACGCGGGACGATCTATCGCGTAGCAGAAAAGACGCGCAGTATCTTGAATAACGAACAGATCTCTAATGAGGACCTGATAATATCCGACATCTCTTTTTTCTCCCGCTTGCTTTTTCTCGAGCCACTATATCGAACCCTGGAATCGATCCGCACACGCAATACGGCGATGTGTCACACCCGGGCCCGAATGCGCGCGTGCGTGCGTGCGTGCGTGCGTGCGTGCGTGCGTGCGTGCGTGCGTGCGTGCGTGCGTGCGTGCGTGCGTGCGTGCGTGCGTGCGTGCGTGCGTGCGTGCGTGCGTGCCACCGTCCTCGTCCGTGCGCGAGATTCTCCGGAGAGGTCTGTCACGCGTACAAATAGCTGACCTCGCTTCGTCGCCTCTATCAATGGCTCGCCGCTGGACTGAATGACTTTTACGCCTCTTCCGCTTACTACGCCCTTTCGCGACGCAACAGCGCGATCGAAACCGGTATAAATTTCGGTCAGCTCAGTTCTCTCGGTGACGCGAACGCGGGGATAAATCTTATGTTAATCGTGTCCTCATTGCCGCGCTCGCGTGACATGTGGAGGATAAAGGTCACTCTCGGGCATTCGGAAGAGCGTCGTGATCTGAGAACTCGGCCGGCGTTGCGGGCCGATCCCGCCCCGTTTTCGAGTTTTCGTAGGAGCTAGCTTCCGCGAAGAGCCAAAAATAGTAATTAAGGAATGAAAAAAAAGGATGATACTTGCGCCGAGATTATCTGGCGAAGGCAGCGTGTCCTTCTAAAGTCGAAACTTGATATTACCTTGTAACTGTATCCTTATCGAGATGGAATTTCAAAAGATTGCGAAATGTGATCCGCGTACTTTTCTTTTCTCGCGTTACGAAAGCGCTCACGCCTGCGTGAGCTTTTGCGCAACAATTTCTTTGTCCCGCGACATACAGCAGGATGTAATAATCTGGCTTCTCTGTCGATAAGGCAGGTCGTCGTGTTGTTAGTACAGAGAACTGTCGTGCAGTGGATGGACATGTAGATTCCGTATGCGCAATTTACTTGCAGTCGGTAAATTACCAACAGTCGGTACATTTAGGGTCTTTAGATAATGTCGTCAGTTTAGTATAAGTTATCAACGGTCAGTGCAATTTCTACATTTTATATATTATTTTTTTTTTTTAACTATCCGATAAGAAATAATAGGGACAGAAAAGCAATAAATATTACAACTTTGGTAAAAACTTTAATCTGTTATATTAAATAATGATTGATTGTCCATTTCATTTTTCATAATGTGCTTTTAGCATTGCGCAATATCTCAAAAAATCTATTCCCTAATGTGTCTTCGTCGATATAGAATCAGTCGCTATTGTATAAAAATGAGAAAAACACCATTACACGCGTCATTCGAGATGGAAAACGCGCGATAATTTTACGACAGCGGTATCGTGAACGCAAAGGAACAGATTTATTCGACCGAGTAATTAATTCGCGGAAGAATTATCCGGAACGATCCTTCGCGTCTCTCGTACGCGCTTGCGATTATCGGGCAACGATTCGTGATAACGCAACGGTTATTCCGTATCCAGCGACTTTGCGCGCGCGTTATGATATTCCGGCGAATCTTCCCGTTCTCTCGTTAAGTTTTACGATCGCTTGACGGCCGTCGGATAACTGTCGCGGCCGATCTGACCGCGTTAATTAGATAAAAGCGGCATACCGATTCTCGGAAGGGCCCGGCGCTGCGTAATCAACGAACGGACCGGTCGGCGGTGCGTACCATTACGATATCGGCGTACCATTACGACACGTCTTCTTCTCCGTCTTTTTATATAATCAGCGACGCTCGCTATCCTGAAGAGATCCGGAGCAGGAGATAGCAAGCACCGCGTTGCAGCGAGGTCTGTATGTATATAAATCTCACGAGATGCGACGAAGACCCGCGATTAATGGAACCGCGAATCACTGCGAAAGTGATAGACGGAAGTGGCGAAGTCGTCGAGGAAGCTGAAGAAATCGTGCACAGAGAGAACGATTTAGTTGAATTTAACAAATGCTTATTTGGAATAGTCCAAATAAATTTTTTGAGTGATCGAACGAAGTTTTGTTTGACGCAACAAAAATATTTTGTTGCAGCTTAGTTCCAACGAAATGTTTTTGTTGCGTCAAACAAAATTTTTTGTTCGATCAATCAAAAAATTTATTTCGACTATTCCAAATAAGTATTTGTTAGATTCAACTAAATCGTTCTCTCTGTGTGTGTGTGGTGAAGAAATATGATCGATTCGCATCGATAGAGCACGCATCAGAAACAGCGTGCTCGATCCGGGACACCCTGTATAATACTCGGGTGGAAGGAAATGAAGACCGAATCCTCACGAGCTGCTTCTCCTCCTCTCACTGACGATCTTCCATGGAATATGGCCATCGGGTCGCGAGGTCGCGTCGTATCTCTATCAGGGCTCCGTGTAACCGGCGCGCCGTTATCGGCCGACCGATAACGCACGTGCAAAATAACGTATATATCGATGGACCCTTCTGACGGACACTCATGACGAATGCGCGGAAAAGCGTGGAATTCGCGTTTATCCACGCTCGCTCTTTGTATTCCGTGCATGCTACTCCGGCCGGGATCGTTTGAGCAACTTTCGCCCGACACGTCGCGAATCGATCAATCCGCGTGACTCACGAATCGTTGTACCGACGTATGACGAATGTACGACAAATTGAATATCGCGCGGGAATCGTTGGAATTGAGTCTGAGAATCTGAGAATTATAGTATACGTGCCTCTTTCTCTCTCCCTCTCCCTCCCTCCCTCCCTCTCTCTCTCTCTCTCTCTCTCTCTCTCTCTCTCTCTCTCTCTCTCTCTCTTTCTATGCCAGCTTAACGAACAGTTAGGTAAGACCGAGTGAAACAAGCGATAGTGACGAACAATTACACGCAATATCGTAGCACAGGTGTCGCGTACGGCGCATCGCGGCCGGCCACTTGAAAGGACTCAACGTACGCAATTAACGGCCGCGCGATAACGCGCGTTTTATGTAAGAGACGTTTATTCATCCGCGTCGCGGAGATGTCGAGCGTCGGTTTTCAAATCGCTTTGTAACATTCCCCGCTGGTACGATGAAAACCTCCCAAGTAGATCTGTCGATTAAGGATCGATGAGGGCTTAAATATCACCGATCATCGTTCCCCGCATTCCTCGAGGTCATCGTGTTCCGCTGCGCCTCGGACCATGTGGTGTCTGACCTGTCCGGCGACACTGTTCCGCGCCGCGATCTCAACGCCGATGTATTCTCAAAGTAAACATTAGCGTACTTTTATCGACGGAGAGAAAGAAAGAGAAAGGAGGAGGAGGAGGAGGAGGAGGAGAAAGAGAAAGAACGACACTCTATTGCCAATATAATATCGTGTTAGTAACAATTATTTCCCATATAGTAATAATAATGATGATGATGATGATAATAATAATAATAATAATAATAATAACAATAACAACAGTAATAAATAATCATAAGTGGAGTCCGATATTTTTTTAATTCTCGCTCGAAATACCGCGATCTATTATTTTAATTGGTATCGCAGTCACAGTGCGGCAATTAAGAACGGGGCGATTATTTATGAGGGTGCAAGACGTTCGAGCGCATCCCTCTCTCGTAACAAACGCATCGCTCATAAGCTATTCTCCTGCCCCCAAAGAGGTTTGAGTCATAAAGAGACCGGGAGAGAGGGAGGAGCGGTGTTCACGTAGGGTGACCGATTCTCGAAATTACGAATTTCGACGTCTGGCACACGTCTCCCTGTTATTTTAAGAGCTTCACAGAAATTCGAAGCTCGGTCTCTCTCTCTCTCTCTCTCTCTCTCTCTCTCTCTCTCTCTCTCTCTCTCTCTTTCTCTGTTCCTCTGGGAGGGCATCGGCCATTCGTCGCGCCTCACTTTAAAAAAAAGAGAAAGGGAGCAATCCTTTTTTTCTTCTACCCCCTTTTTCACCTTCTTTCCCCCTCCTTCCCTTGTCCCTCTGAAAAATATCGTCTAGACTAATTCGTTTACTTTTGTTTCCAGATTCATCGACTTCGATGGAAAATTAAAGAGCTCGAAACGTCCGCCGTACTTGAGCATACAATATGCTGTTGCAATTAATGAATATAATTGCAAAATATAGCCCTTCTTATAATATTAGGCGATGCTGTCGACCTACGACGATGGCCGTAGTCATGCCGGCAATTAAGACGAAACTGGTTTTCACAATGATTTGACAGATAGATATAATTCTGAGATCATTGTGAAAGCTGATTTTGTTCGGATATCAACGGATCGAGCCGTGGCGGCGTTAACTCCGATGAACGAAGAGGAAAACGACGAATAGTAAATTTCGCAAATAAAACAGATAGAGTCTGGTTCTATTAAAAGTTTACAGCACTGAAAAGAAGAAGAGCAGCAGGAGGAAAAGAAGAAAAAGAAGATGAAGAAGAAGAAGAAGAAGAAGAAGAGAATAGATAATTAGGTAATGGGTCGAGGGTAATTCACGATAATTGAATTTCCCGAATATCGGTGGAATCGTTTCCACGTAATTAATACCGATCGTCGGGCTTCGCTCCTTCTCACCGTTTCGACCCCCGCGATTTCTTGTTGACCGCGTCTCGATGTAATTGTTGACAGATAAATAAATAGTCCGCACAAAGGGGCCTCTGTCCTCTCCGTTCGGCGCAGCACGCGCTCCGCGAGTCGCGCGCGCCGCCGTTCCCCCTGAAATTTACATCCGCGCGCGACCGTAGATTCATCTCAAATGCAAAAATTAAAAATGCAAAACAGAGAGAGAGAGAGAGAGAGAGAGAGAGAAATCATAGCAACTGTGAAAGAATTCACTCGGACACTCTGCGGAAATCGGATTTTTCTTCCCGCGGAAAAAGGGGGCCGCGCGCGCTCGCCGATGAAGCATCTAGAGCGCGAACGTGAGAAAGAGAGTGAGAGACAGAGGGAGGGAGGGAGAAGGAGCGACGCGCGCGTTTTTGTCCGAATTTCCGGTAGCGATTTATCAAACGGGAAAGATCGTATCTGACGAACGGACGGACAGACTGCGGCAAGAAACGACGAGCAGCAGCATGAGAAGAAGCAGAAGAAGAGAGCGAGGCGGGAGAGAAAACGCCTCTCTCGCGCGGGCTCGCGCTCGCGCTCGCGCGAGGCCCGCTCACATCGCGTACTCGCGCGAGACCACGTGTGTCCACGCGCGCACCGCGTCCTACATGTTTCCATGTACACGTGCTCGCCGCTCGCGCGTTTCAGCGCTGCTGAAGGCGCGCGCGCGCGCGCCATATTGCGCGCAGGGCGGTGTAATAATACGAGGATTTTAATACGCGGCCCGGACGCGGCGCGCGATATCGAGTGTCAAACGGGCCGAACGAGTAGGAAAAAGCCGGAGGCCGTCTCGTCTCGCGGGGGCCGTCTTTCTGACGGAAAACAGCCGGACGAGAGAGCAGCGAGAAATCTTAGACGCGCACTGTCTGTGCACGACGAGGACGCGGCGTACACGCCGCGTGAGGATCGGCCGCGGCCGCGGCTGCGTTCGAGGATACACACCGGCACTTTGGGAACCCTTGCCCTCGTCGTGAAGCAGGCGTGTATAGCGTGACAGCTCGAGGAAACGCCGGAGTGTCCTCGAGGCTGAAGAACCTGCCTGCCGCCGCGCGCGGGTCCTTCGCGCCGGCTCCTCGAGCCGGACAAATTCGGCTTCTCCGAACGGAGCGCGCATCCTTCGCGCTTCTCCCTCGAGCGTTTCTCCCTCGCGCTCTTCTTTCACGGCTGTCTAGTGGATAACTTTTGTATTCACCGTCCGCGCCATGATGAGCCGCCCGTTATTGGAGATTACGCGCGCGAGAGAGAGAGAGAGAGAGAGAGAGAGAGAGAGAGGGAGGGAGGGAGAAAGAGAAGCTTGGGGCGTCAAGCGCCGTGGCAGCCGCCACTGCGCGACGTTTCGCCTCTTTATTTGTCTTTTCCTTTTCTTTTCGTTACACATACATGAGACGGCGATTATCCTCGATTATCGAGGATCGGTTCAGCCCCGCTGCGGGCTTCGGCGCCAACCTTGAGGAGAGAATTCGCAACATAGCGAGTAGATATTTCAACGCATCCGTCCGCGACGTCATCGACGCACCGCAAGGATCCGTCATCTGATGACTGTTTCCCCGGTAAATGGTAAACGCGCGACGCGACGCGACGTGGCACCGGTCTCGTAAAAATCACCTGGCAAATTGGAGAGCGAGGTGATATACGATGTGCCGCTCGTGTTTCCGAGCCGACCGTCCGGTGACGGCGAGCTCGAGGAGGCCGCCGCAACGCGATTGCGGGGCTCGTTGGTGGCCGCGAAATATGTTGGTCGCGCGTTAATAACCCGCTTCGGTCCGGTAGCGGGCGAAATTTATAGTCCCAGCAGCGTTTTGACAAGCGCGCGAGGAAATTTATCGGCGCGAAGCGGGAAAGGGAGAGACGCGCGGGGAGGAGGGAGCGGTGCCAAGGTGGTGGCACTTTTTCGTTGGCCAGCCCGACGATGTTTTGAGCTATTAGACGAAACAAGGCCTCGCCTGGTTTTACGAGTGCTCGCGATCCGAAGCGTGCCAGCGGAGACCGCCGCGCGATCGTCGCCGCTGCCGTCGTAAACGCGAAGGAATATTCTCCGATTTGGCATACAAGAAACTCTACCTCTGGAAGTTTCACTTTCCGGAAAGTGTAAGCACTCGAATCGAGTTTCCGTCCTATCGAGCTGTCGAAATCTCGCCGTATCGTCCCGACGACGTTTACGAGCGTCCTCATCGCCGCCGCCATCACCGTCGTCATCGTCGTCGTCGTCGTCGTCGTCGTCGTCGTCGTCATCGCGGCGATATGGCGCGGACGAATTTCCGGCGACGTCGTAAAACCTTCCCGGCGCACGATTTTCTCGAAAACTCGTAAATCCTCGCGCGAGTGCGGGAGCGAGCAACCACTTGTGGCTCGCACGCATGCGACTCGTTACGGCCGAAGAACGTCGCTCCTGACAGCCACGGGCGCACGCGAGCGGACGTAAATAAATCGCGCTTTCCCACTCGCCGAGCTCATTTTTCTTCCCGCGATACTTCCCGGGATACTACACGGGATTACCCTCGAAGCTCGCGATAAGAACCGATAAGTGTTGTAATTAGATACATCTGCGGTTACCCCTCGAGGCTTTGCAACCATTTCGCACGGGATGTACTCGCGATTTCGCAGGCCAAAGCGAGAGTTTACACAGTTGGATTAGGTGAATGTATTCGCCTATTTATACTATTTCCACACGACGTGCCACCCGAGTTCACCTCGACGCAGGTCTGCAGAGGTCTAATGAATCGCGTCGCGCGTAATCGATAGCCGAGCTCATTCTCACACTGGCCGGCGGAGAGAGAGGAGGACTCTTTTTGCTGCCTGCGGCCGACCAGTCAGCCATCTCGCTGACCAGCGAGCGATGCACGTGCATAATGCACGGCACACGCACGCAGCATATCCCTCCTTTCCTCTTTGACCCTCTCTCTCTCTCTCTTTCTCTCTCTCTCTCTCTCTCTCTCTCTCTCTCTCTCTCTCTCTCTCTCTCTCTCTCTCTGAGCTCGCGGATGTGCGCACCATCGCACATGCGATTCGCTCAAGTTGGCGGACAGCGAGGTCCGGCCGATCCTCTCTTTCTCTCTCTCTCTTTCTCTCTCTCTCTCTCTCTCTCTCTCTCTCTCTCTCTCTCTCTCTCTCTCTCTCTCTCTCTCTCTCTCTCGCCCGACCGCCGTCATCTCGGACCCAAGCTTTTATCGGACCCGAATCGCCGCTGGCCGGCCACATGTGTGTACCGAGCAAAAAGTCCCGCCTCGAGGCTACGCTCTCGCCTTCCCGTACTCTCCCTCGCGAGCTGCGAGGATCACAGCCGAGGCGGGTGGCCGAGCCGAGGAAATTTATGGCGATTATCATAGTCGTAGATGGAATTTGCGAGCGAACGCGGAAGAGGCACGATCCTATGAGCGCGTGTGTGTGTGTGTGTGTGTGTGTGTGTGTGTGTGTGTCGTGCGACAAATACCTCTCTGATATTTTTACCGAGCAGCATTTCTTACCGTGTAGGTAATCTATCGCTCGACATATTCCAACGTGTATCCAAGTGCCAGAGTAGCGAACGCCTCGAAGAGTGACGCGAAGTCGAGAGTGCGCTTGGGCGCTTTGTCGCGGGACGCGGATAGGGGTGCGTCGTGCAGAAATATTGCGGCAAATAAATAGATCGGGTAGCTCGTTGGGTGCGTTCAGGCTGTCTCGCCTGGCAACGCTGCGCCCTGGCATCGTGCTCTTGCAACATGACCCCGAAAGACCTCTCGTATCGTGCTCGCAGACAATGCGACGATGATAATTTGCCTTTTCTTTTCTTTTTTTTTTTTTTTTTTCTTCACTGCATCGAGAAAGCGAGGAAGCCGGGGAAGACGAAGACAGCGCTACGGGACAACGATAAGACCCTTTGACGGGACCGCGTCCGCGTTTAACGGTCGCGGCGTGATGCCCATCTCGATCCGTCCGATATCCACGGGGCGATAACGCGTTTGGCCGTCCAACGGTCAACGGTGCAGCAGCACGATTGCGTAATCACGCCGATTCGTCGCAGTGAAACGAAAAGAGGCCGGGCTCCTCCGTACCACGTTTTTTCCACCCCAGTTCCCATCGAATCGGTCTCTCCTTATCGTATTACGGTGGTGTAACGTGTGATGCCCACAAAGAGGTCAATCACCGATGGCTCGTGCAATCGCCGCTAATGTCGCTGATGGCTGTCGCAATCCACGCGCTATTTTCCTCATTGCAGTCTGCCTTCGCGCCTTCGTTATTTAGCGGTGAGCGCGCACCACTTACAGTTACGAACTTTTTTATTTCACGCACAAAGCCATGAGACGCGCCAAGGTGGCTCGGGAGAACCCGCAATCAACCGTCTAACCTTTCTAACGTGGACGTCGCGCGCGTTTGGTGAAAAAGAAGCTGAACGTATTCGGGAGAGCGAGAAATTTCAGACGATTTCCGATCGTTTTCATCAAAGCGTCTATATAGTCGCATAATTTGGACAATTTATGACCCGCGACTCCGGGACTTTATTCTCTCTCTCTCTCTCTCTCTCTCTCTCTCTCTCTCTCTCTCTCTCTCTCTCTCTCTCTCTCTCTCTGTCTCTCTCTCTCTCTCTCTCTCTCTGTCTCAATATATTGAATGTATTCTACATTTCTGTATAATTTTTGATAAAACTCTTCATTGAAGCGTACAAAACGACAGAGCAGATTCGGCCGGTAATTTTTGATCGTCGATGTCAGTGACAATCGGCACTTTTGCAATTTTCGGTCCGCCGATTTCGTTCGTTGGCTTCGAAAGGCGCGCGTCACATCGCCGATAGCCGACGCAACAATCGAGTTATAAATTATAATAATAGCCGAGGACATTGTAATCGGAGCCGCAATTAGTCTCAGTCGGCACTGAGCAACGCGAGTGGGGAGGTCGGTTTATTGTGTTCGACTGTTATCGCGGCAATTTTTCATCGCGACTTCCGATAGAAACTCCCCCGTCTCGCTCGCTCGTTCGCGTCTCCGCAGAGGAATGTTTTTGCGTCTACGTAATTCCGAAAAAAAAAAAGACTGAAACGTCAGACTCCCTTATCGGTATCGTCGTTAAACGACGATTACGGCTTGTAGGACATCGAACGTTAAGTTCGATAAAAGTCGTCGAAGGAGAATAATTATTTATGACACCGTTACTTCGTTCTTCGGTATCAGTCATTGGAAAAAAATTTTTACTAAAATTGGTACCTCTATGCAATAAACTTCTGCGTCACGATTCATCCTCATAGGCCTTGTAACAGTCTAGAGACACATTACCACGTTGGCAACAAAACGTGCGAATCTAATCGCTCGATCATTGGAGCCATTAGAGTCGCGCGTATCAAGGCGAAAGTCGTAATTCATCGACCGACGGATTTACGGTTTTACAGGATTCGATTATGAGGACTCGAACACGAGACGAATCGCGACGGGCCACGTGTCGGTATCGCCACTCAAATTTCAAAAGCTTCTTAAAGCTGGATCCGACAAGTGAGACGTACCTGCTGCGTGTCACGGCTCTAGTGGTCGCCCAAGTCGACCATTGTGGTAAAAGAGAGAAAGAGAGAGAGAGAGAGAGAGAGAGAGGGAGAGAATAAACATTTTTCGTACATAAATGTCGTCCCGTTAACGCGACGTCTTTATCCTTTTGTATCTGGAAGCAGGACGACGGCGGCGCTTTATCGATTGGATGGAATAAGCAAGTGAGAGAGGTAAGTTTCGGTGTTTTCCACGCCGCCGATCCCCGACTCGATCGATATCTGTCGAGAATACCGGCAAGAATGAATTCGATAACGCAAATATTCATAGCGCGATATCGTATCCTCTGGTATCCTCTCACGAGAATACGTACGCGCGTACACATGGTACTCTAGCGCGATATACCGCTGGATACTCGCTCCTTGTCAGCCATACCAGTCGAGAGTCACTCACGAGGAGAGCGCTTGAGACAGTGCAGAAGGCCTGTGGCTTCTCTCCTCTCGCTTCTTTCTCTTATCCTTCACCTTAGGTGACGTCTCGCGGCGTTAATCGTTTTTCTATCCGTCGCGGATAACTTTCGGAGCGGCGCGCGCAACAACCGCAACGAAAAATCCTCTCGCCGGGAAATCCCAATCCGTTCCAAGACCTCAAGAGGAATCTGTCGAGTGGCTTCGTAACCTCGAGTGGTAGAAATGAACGAAACTGTGACAAGTCGAATAACGCCAGAGATTGCAAACAGGAGGGCGCTCACGTTCCGCTCACGCGTGGCGAGCACGATCCTGCGCGCGCATGCACCGCGTCGAACTTGAAGGACTAACGGAGAATTCAAGATGCAACAATATATACAGGTCGTTGATTGAAACTCATCCCGAAGCCATGAATGTTCCATCGCGTGACTGTGCTGATACGCAAAGAGTAAGGCACGAATTTCCAGTCGACGCCGCGCCGGGGCGACTAAAGACGCCCCTTCGATGGATTCGTCCGCTTATCTCGCGCGTAGTGAAACGCGCAATTACGTTAATTACGTTAATGTATCATCGACGTTGCTAAGTAAGCGCCGTAGAGAGAAAACGCTCCGCGCAGAAAACCGTGGAGAAGAAAGAAACGCGGGACGGAAGACGTGAGGAGGACCGTCTTTCAGACGGCGTCTTCCCATATCTACCATCGACGTTGGACGAAGAAGACGACGACGACGCGGCGCGGCTGCGGTAAATTCAAGACCTATAAAACGTACAAACAGACGAACTTCTTTCCGAGAAGAAGCTACCGTCGAGCCGCCACAGCGTATCGCGGATCACTCGCTGCCAAATGCCAATTATCTTTACTCGCCGCTGGCAATTAAGACGTGCCGCGCGCTCGGACGTCACTCCGAGGGGAGAAAAGGCGGTATCGGCCGCCAAGGGACGAAAAAGTTACACTCGAATTTCGTCGAAACGAGGTCGCGAGTGAACGAGAGAACGTGCCGACTGGTACGTATTAATCAGAGGTACAATAGTTGGTCGTATTTATAATTGAAGCATATTTTATTATTTGATGACGGCCATCTCCAAGTAATCTCTACGAGGAAGCTCTGTGAGAGCTTGAAGAAATATTCGCGTGTAGAAGCCCTAAGAAACCATTTATCACACACACACACACACACACACACACACGTGTAAATCCAGTTTCTTTTATTGATTTATTAATTATTTTTTTTTATTTTATTAATTTTATATATCATATAGCATTACGATATGTTGCATCCAAAGACAATTAGGAGCAAAAGTCCATTTAAATATGGACTGAATGTTTTCTTCCATCGCTTCACTCATACATTTCTCATTCAAACGGCGAAAAAATCCAACGTCCGTTCTTCAAATTTCTTACGTATACAAAATATAAAATTTCCGGCGAATGAAAAATTTGGATTTTTCAGAGATTTGTATCGGGAAGATACAATGAGCGAGGAAGCGAGGAGCATTCTTCAAAAAAAGAATTACGTTCAAGGAGATTTCAAATGAAACAAGAATATTATATTTGAACATTTAACTTTTCGTCGGGCAAATGTTTAACATAATTTCTAGATCTATGAGAGCAATGAGACATGAACTTTACCTAAGAAGAAAGTCTCAATGTTCCGTCGATCAAATTTGCATGTTCGGCATCCCCTTGATGTACGAAATACGAGAAATTTGTATCGATCATCTGTGTCGCGCATACTAAAGCCTAATAAAATGTACGACATATCGGGCAAGTCCGTTCCACTGCCCCCTCCACAATCGTGCTGCCGAGATTAAAATTCCTGTAGGCGCAACCCTTTGGTCCTTATCGGGGTAGACTTGTATCGGCATTTATGTACCTAGGTGCGTGGTCGATATCGATATCTATCGCATAATTACCATGGTAACGTCACGATAAAACGCTACTCGTATTTGACTTGCTATTAACCGTCCGCGGCGCGTAAACCTCTCTATGGGTATGCAGTCCCGACTAGTTTCACACGTGGTGATCTGCTTAATGTGTACCGAAAGAGCGACCGATTAGATTGCCCGATGACGATCGGCTTCTCACCTTTCCGTTCCGCTGGCAGCCGAAAAGAACTGTCGTTTCTTTTTCGGCGGCTAGCGCGGCCGAATTCAATCGACAACTTCGACGCGCGTGCGCGCGACTCGAGACGCGCGTTATCGTTTATCTTCGCAGCAATCTACAGTGATTTTTCAAACGGCCTAATTGCCACGCTATTAAGATTACCGCGCTAATTAGAGTAATAACCGCGGCAGCTGATAAAGTTGCTCGGTCTTTTCTTATCTATCATATATGCACAGACACATATAGCATATAGCAGGGAAGATTCATCGAATATTCATCGAGTGACTTTCGAGTCGAGTCTAAATCTCTTACGCTTACGAGATACCGGAATTTCCACTCGACGTCGACGAAACCGGACGATCGGTTGTCCCGAAAGGTACACTCGCGCCTTCAGTCCGGTCCGTCTCGCGGCGAAAACAGTCGCTTGGAACTTTGGACGAAACATCGAGAGCTTTTCCGCTGTAATCCCTCGTTAAATAGTCTTCGAGCGTGGCACGAGGCGAGATTTCGATGAATGGATAGTAAGAAGCATAAGGCGATAACGCGGCGAGGGCGCAATCTGAACAGCTGTAAGGCTTTACAACTCTTTATTCCCCGTTGCGCTGAATGGCCGAACTGTCGAAAATTTTATCGATACCATCGAGCCTGCTCAAACATTTGTTCGCCGTGCGTAATGTCAACGCACTCTGTCCGAGGTCGTATCCCCGCACGAGGCGAATGTCTTTTATTCGAGAGAGAGAGAGAGAGAGAGAGAGAAAGAGGGAAAACAGCACACCTCGTAACTATATTTTGTCGAAATATTTAGCTAAGAAAATGTATCGTCGACTGGCTTGAGAATGATGTACGAACTTTGCGTATCGGACAAATGAAATCAGGCCGTTCTTAGAAACTTGGACACGCCGAAGAAAATCGATTGTCTGCATGTTCCGTGTCAACAATTATTTTCATATTTCTGTCAACGACTTATCGGCTTATTAAGACCATCGTCGGAACGGGGAAGATACGGGGGAGATTAACGAGGATGTTTCCAAGACCTCCAGGGAGGAGCACCCGGAAGTCGCTCGGCGTCGGAGAACGCTCGCGCGTTCTCGCTTCGGCAAATGGAGTGTACGCGAGGAAATTGAAATAGATAAAACGTAAGTAGCGGCTCTTTTTTCCGACACCCACCGGGCGATTTGAATGGACGGT
This sequence comes from Harpegnathos saltator, assembly GCF_003227715.2. NCBI lineage: Eukaryota > Metazoa > Arthropoda > Insecta > Hymenoptera > Formicidae > Harpegnathos > Harpegnathos saltator. The sequence continues at coordinate 69,491 of NW_020230554.1, read as the reverse complement.
ATTGCGACGAGCTTGCGTCACGATTGTTTCCCGTGTGCTCTGCACATTGTCCTTTCCACGGAATCCTATCGCACGCCGGGGTCAAAGGATCAAGCCCAGGTTCAATTTTCGTCGCTCGATCGTTCCGTGGTGATTATTCTTCCGTCGGCCGTTCGTTCGTTCGCCGTTGCGTCGTCGCCGCGCTGCTCCATCGAAATCACGATGACTGACAACGATACGGGGGAGGGAAGAAATCGTGCACGATGATACGGCGAGATGGAAGAGCTGACTCTCGTCAACTCGCTCGGTCTTCTGTCTCTCCGACGACGACGACGACGACGAAGGGGAAAAAAGCGTCGGCTCGACGGCGATCTAACAGAATCCCATCGGTAGTTGCCGAGTTATTTTTATCACGGGGCCGTGCGCGCCGTATTTATCGAGCGCGCAAATCGACTCGGATCATTTTGTACGACTGAGAGTCAAATCGAATCCGACGCGTAGCACACAGCGAGCATGACGCATACAAATCAATGCCGAGCTCACGAAATCTCGAAGGAAGAAAAAGAAAAAGGAATCTAAGTAACGCACTTGAGCGAGTCCGCCGACTCACACGTGTCAGAAGTCTTACACGCGCACGCCCAGCAGCGGCGATGCCGCCGTTTACACGTGCGCCTCCTCTCCTTTTAATCTCTCGAGCGCGGATAAGTGGCATAAAAGTCGCGACATTCCCACGTTCCACGCTGGACGGATTTCGATAAGCCCTGTTTGCCCAACGGCGACCCGGAGAGAGAGAGAGAGAGAGAGAGAGAGCGAGAGCGAGAGCGAGAGAGAGAGAGAGAGAGAGAGCGAGAGAGAGAGAGAGAGTGTGAGTGGTCCATTCGCGGCGTTTTCGGGCCGTTAAAAGAGGGAAGTAAAGGGCTACACAAATATTTGAGGCGGGTCGTTACCTACGCGTGTGACCTAGTCCGCGTGCTATTTCGCTCTCCGCCACGAATACGTCGTTGCAAATGTCACCCGGGAGGGCGACAAAGGCTCTTTCGCCTCTTCTCGCGCGCCGAGAACCCGGGGCTAGACCTGAGATATTAACGCTGGAGAAATTTGATCGACTAATCCTCCGACATACGAACGAACGAACGAACGAACGAACGAACGAACGAACGAACGAACGAACGAACGAACGAACGAACGAACGAGCAAGTGCAACAGATGCGGAAGAGGTACTTGTGGTACCCGGGGATTTTCACGGGAGTGTGGAATGAAATTGAACACATCGGCTGTAGTCTCTCTTGTTGCTTTATTTCTACAAATTAGCGTACATCGCACTTATAAATTACGGCTCAGTGCTCGCTTTTGAACGTGCAGGACTACGCCGAGACGTTAGTCTGATGCTCTATCGATCCTCGTAGTGTGATGAATAAATATCTAAGTACAAAAGCGCAGCGCTCTCTCCCCCTCTCCCTCCCTCCCTCTCTCTCTCTCTCTCTCTCTTTCTCTCTTTCCCCCTCTCTATCGACATAGCAACTATCAAGTGTTAATAATGTATAATATAAAACGCGATCTACGTGTTTTAACATAGGGCTACCTGTAAGCTCGTGTACATTACCGAACGCTCGATGTCAGGCTGATCCTCGATACACCGATTGTCCCCGACGCGTCGGTCGATCCGATCCAGGCAAGATCCTCGTAAACGAAAGACGGTTTCTCGACGAGTTTCGACAATTTCAAGCGTCACGTGTCGTCGGTCTCTTTCTTCGCGTCAAAAGCTCCCTCGGAGGCGCGATCGTCGCCGGGATTTCAACGACGCAACGTCCGCGAGTCCCGAAATACTTGGAGACCGTACAACGCGCGAATCGCCTGGCACATTTGTTGCCACCCTCGATCGTGTTTCAGCGGTTTATTTGAACGAGACGTGAGCGTGAGCGCTCACGAGCGCAGCGAGCCGACCGATCGACGGTTTAAAGCGTCCGCGCGCCTCAACGTCTCGCACGCGTCTCGCACGTACATATATATATATATATATATATATGTATTATTATTATTACGTGTGGAACGCGCCGGGGCACCGTGTATATCGAGCGGCGTGTTTGTTTGGCCTGAAATTCTGCGCTTTGGAATGGCCGGCTGTCATGGAATGATGTCATGGTGAGTAGCGGCGGCCGCGCCTCGTCCACATAGTAGAGACCCTCAGACCGGAGAATGGCCAATCCGTCGTTCCGTCAGTCGAGTGAAATTTCCATAAGATATTTCTTTCTTAAATTGAAGGCGACCAAACGTTCGACGAGACGACGTGACGTCCGAGTGACGTCTCGATCAACACGGCCAACTCTTTGCACCGATCCGCCGCTTGTTAATGAAGAACGCGCGGCGAGGATTTTAATGCCTTGTTGGAATCGTCGTGATTCAAGCGATGATCCGCGCGCGGAAGAACAGTCTGATACTTTATTAGTCGTGAAACGAAATTCTCCACACTGGGCTCTGCGAGACTCTGGCCTCGAGGATCTCTGCTAGAACCGATCCGCTCGGACCAGCGCGCCGCCGACCTTTCGCTTTCCTCGCTCGAGTCGGACGAGGAAAGACACTTGCGACGAGGGAATTTGGTTTATGTTTCCGGGATATATTCACGATAATACATAAACGCTACATTATGCTCTCTGCGCTCTCGTCGCTCTGAAAAATGCGCGATTCGACGCGACAAACTCCTTCTTATTTGGCCTCTTTCGATCACCCTTAAGAAGACGGTCCACGAGAGCCCGCGTGGCCAATCGTCGCGGTACTCGCAATCAGAGTTAGCGCAGTTAGAGCGATAAGATTCTAGCTTTGGTCGCAAATTTCCGGAGGAAACGACTCTGACCACTGCAAAGTGGTCACATTTATACCGGTAAGCTCGATCTCTCCCTAACTGCCGGTTGTTGCCAACTATTCGCTTAGTTAACTGATAGTCAAAGTCAGTTAACTTACCAAGAGGTTGGAACAACCGGCCCTGAGTCTCTTTCTCGTCCCCCCCCCCCCTCGCCCTTCTATCTATCCTCCTTTCGATTCACTTCCCAAATCGCCGCGGGACATTGGAGATGACGCTGGATTTGGATTTTTAGCGAATTTGGTATTCGTTCCCTGGTCTCGGATGTTGAAATCCGCGCTCCGCGGACGAAATAACGAGCCTGTCTCGCGTCGGTCTACATGTAATTCGGCCACGTCTCGATGCCGGGCACGTAGCGGTGATACTGCGCGTAGGGTGTGGACACGTGCGAATGTGCCATCTGCGTGGTCGCGTGCGAGTGGTGCGCGTTATGAGCGGCGGATATATACTGGACCGGTGGAAGAGGGGGCTGCAGTTCGTGGTACCTCACCATCTCCTGCGTCCTGTCGTCCCAGGACACCTCCGCTACCGCCTGTTCCGAGCAATGGCGCTTCATCGGTCTCTCCATCTCCACCTCCTCGTATCTGCAAACGGACCCGGAAAGTAGCCCGGGGTCTCGTAAATCGCGAAAGAGGAACGCAAGCGTTGAAGCGGACCGCCGGCATTTGCATTTACGGGGAATACGCGCTTTTCTCTCGTAGCGCAGTCTCTCTCGCGAAATGATTCTTTCCGGATTATATTGGGTTGGCAACTAAGTGATCGCGGATTTTGTCGACAGATGGATTTTACACTTTCTTTTGTTTCGTTAACGTGTTCAAAGTACCTAACCTATATTTTTTTCTTATTGTTTGGACTTCTACCTTTCATTTAGTACAAAAATTATATCGATTAGTTCTTTAGTTTTGTTTTTATCCCAATTTAAAAATGAAAGAGCAAGACGTGCACCTGAGACATATTTTATTGTATTATTTCCGAAAAGGCAAGAACGCATCGCAAGCACACAAGAAGTTATGTGCCGTATATGGGAGTGAAGCCTTGAAAGAAAGGCAGTGTCAAAATTGGTTTGCCAGATTTCGTTCTGGTGATTTTTCATTGAAAAATGCTCAACGATCTGGCCGTCCAGTTGAAGTCGATGAGACCCATATCAAGGCCATTATCGATTCAGATCGTCATAGCACAACACGTGATATTGCAGAGAAGCTCAATGTATCGCATACATGCATTGAAAAAAATTTTAAAAAGCAAATTTAAAATTTTGAATTTTCATTCTTATTTAAAATCCGCAATCACTTAGTTGCCAACCCAATACGACGCGTCTGTGCCGCGCTTGTGCTTGCGCTGTTTCTCTCGCCTCGAGCGTTTGCGAAACGACACAAAACGGAGTCTCACCTGTTGAGTAACCATTGCGACGCGGTGGTGACCTGCACGGGCGGGTACTGGTGTATCGGCGCGGTCTGCGGCGGTAGGTACTGGTCGAGTTCGTTGCTCTCGACCTCGCACTCCTGAAAATTCACCGGTATATTCAGACCGAGGCCGCCGCCCAAGCTGCCGAGACCGTTTTCCTCGCCGGGCAGGCCGTCGCCGACCTCGATGTATCGAAGATCGACGGCCGGCTGCTGGTGCGGTGATTCGCTCGATGGCGTGCTCACCAAATCCTGATAGTACACGCTGTTGTTCTGCTGAAGCTGATTGTTCTGCGCATCAAGCATTTTCATGTCGCGTGACGTCGGCAATTGGCCGGTAATGAGAGAGTAAGCGGGGGGGGGGTAGGGAGGGGACGTCTTATCCGTCGCGCATGAAAGGGTTATTACCTTGGACCGATCAAGCTAATTATCGACCGTATAACCGATAAAGAGAGGACGCTTCATATCGCTCATCTTGTAGTCTCTACCGCTCTTCCGCGCATATTCGAACACACGTGATACCTGATTGACGTAGTGTTGCCCTCTCGGGGTTGTAGGTGGCGTCGGTGGTGAGAGACCCTGACTGGGGGTCGTAGGTGGCGAGGAGCTCACGCCGCTCTGCGGCGAATTAGGCCCTTGCGCGCCCCTGGGACTCATGTCCTCCTGCTTCAAGGATCTCGACACGCTGAACGTCACGTTGCTCTGATTTCGCGAGGGTGAGCTCTCCCGACCGGAAGGCCCGTTCTGTTTCCGGCGGCGGGGTTGATACTTGTAATCGGGATGCTCGCGTTTGTGGATCACGCGCAGGCGGTCGGCCTCCTCGATGAAGGGCTTCTTGTCGTTGTCGGAAAGGAGCCTGCAACCGGCCGCGTAATCAAAATTGTTAATTACTACCTGCGCACCGAACGCGGACGTTACATTGGGTGGATCCAACCAGGGGAATTGTTTCTCGCGACGTCCAGCCGTGAAAAATCGACGTCTCTCTTATGAGATTTATCAGGAAATGGGAGACTCCGAGCAGAGGAGAACGCACGAAACTCTTTTTTGCGGCGGTCCATCGAGATCGACTACCTCTCTCGATCGAGCTGCGCTCGCAGGTGCGCGAGAAGGGAACGTGAACCTGCCGCGACTCATTAGGTCGACTCGCAGGCCCCACTTGAAACTCGAGGCGTCACTCTCGAGAGGGAACACGTTTTCACGGCTTCGTGTCCCGATAAATCCGTAGGGCAATTTTCACGTAGTCGTAAAATCTGTCGTCGTGCCAACGTGATTCACGTTTCTCTCGCGTGCACGCATACTTGTGGACGTGCGCGCGCCCGTAGCGCGCACTCGGCCTCTCTCGCTGCTCGGCATCAGAAGAGGCTCGAACGAGAGAGCTCGAGCCGTTTCCATCGGCGTCTGATACTCTCGAGGACCCGAAATGGGAGTCGTCTGGTTAGTGTTTCTGGACGCGCTAAGTCCCGCCGTGCCGACTCGGCTCGGCTCGGCTCGGCTCGACGTGCGACTCGCGGTGCGTTATGGTCCTTAATGCTCTGTGTTTATATTCCCACTGGGCTCGTAAAGCCCGCTGCCGCGATAAGGTTTTCCGGTGTAACAGCGCGTCCGAGAGATCTCGAGGATTTCCGTCATATTACGCCGCCGATGATTTATATCGTCCACCGCGACATTCACATTCCTCGCCCTTACAGGCGTGTCGTTAATTTTTTTATTAATTTTTTTCTTTTTCCTCAAGAGGACCTGTGGGTCTCTCTTATCTTTCAGTTACCGATATTGCTCTTCGACCGCGTAACGCAGCCGATTGATATCACTCTTGCGTGAAACTTGCAAGAGGAACATTCTTGTCACGCTTCTAGAACCCTTTGAAGAAGTCCCTGATCCGTCACCCGGAGTATTCGCAAACTCGGCATTTAAATCCCACGACACGGAGCACTAAGCTCTCGAACTGCGTTTGTGACGCACGTTGAAGACGCGTATCTCGAGCTTAACCGACCACGTTTTGCCCCTGACAGAAAGAGAAAGAGGGAGCGACGGGCAAAGGGAGTGAAAGAGAGATGAAAAGAGAAAACCCATCTGGTCAATGGACTCTGGCTATGAGCTTTTTTCCGCCGGTGGGTGCCGACGATAGCGAGAGAGAGAGAGAGAGAGAGAGAGAGAGAGAGAGAGAGAGAGAGAGAGAGCGCCGTCGCAGCCTCCCTTTTTCCTCGCCAGATGCAACGCAGGGTCGGCCAATTTAGGTCTGCCTGTTGCTGCATCTACGAGGTTACTCGCACATATCAAATTTTGTCTCGTAGGGGGTCCACAAAGTAGAAACGACATTTACACTGTCGAAGATCGCGCGACTTGATCGCGGTGTTGCGATTGATCACCATCACGCCTGTCACCTGTCAGCAACATCCAGCAGCGCGTCGAGAAAGCATCGTTTTCACTTTCTTCCGAGGCGTTTCTAAAATTCCGAATCAGACTGCGATCGTGGCAGCGATTAATGGCGCATTCAGCACAATATGTGCGTGTTCCGAAGTATCTCAACAACTTTTGCAACGCTCCGATCCCCGATGACACGGCGACGATGTGTTCATCTGCGCTCGAAGTCGACAGCGCGCTACCGCGTTCCTCGGAAAGGCCAGTCATAGGAAAGCCGGTCGCGCGGAGAAATCATTTCTTCCGGGAGATAAGGCGGATTTACCTGTTCTCGTCACGCGCTATTTGCGAGGAGGTCCGAGGAGCGGAAGGGCAGGTTCGGAACAATTCACCTGACGAGCACAAGGCGCTTATTGTGATCCCCGGGGGCCCTTTATCTATCCGGCAGGAACCGGCCGGCAGCTGCGAGCACGCGCCAAGGATGAACCGGAGGATATCTGTTTTCTTTTTGTCGACAAACAGCGTTTGGTATCCGCCGAATGGCGATGCGTTCCGAGACGATGTAGAGAACGAGGAGGGGAGGACAGAAGGAGAGAGAGAGAGAGAGAGAGAGAGAGAGAGAGAGAGAGAGAGAGAGAGAGAGAGAGAGAGAGAGAGAGAGAGAGAGAGAGAGAGCGAGAAAAAGATTTATTTCCAGGGGTTACACACCTGGCCTCTTATCGGGATTGACGTGAGACAAGTCGGCGTCAGAGTCCTCTCGTAAGGATTCGCGACGAGTCGCGACGACGGCCAACGACGGTATAAATAAGCGAACTTAAGCGACTCTGTGTTTGCTTAATTTTGCATTTTATTGCAGTTATTCCTCGCTGTCCCCCGTCATTGGAACTTCTTCTACCTTCCGTTCTTTTCGTCTCAGCCTTAAGTTTCTCGTCGGAAGAACACCACGGAGATAATCACGATTTATCTATAAAAACGTTTGCTTTGTATCCACTTGTCGCTTCACCGTAAACCATCTCGATCGGCACGAGTCCTCGTAATCACCACCGGTGAACTTGGCGTCTTATCAGGCTGATCAGGTTCGCGAAGCGAGTTCATCCATGTAGCAATCGCCCTAGTACTGTGTTCATTACCGAAGATGACTGTATCGTTTGTGCCTCCGATCAAGGTAGATCGAAACGTCGAAGCGGCGGCACAGACATCTCGATCGCTGCCGATTAATCGTGCAAATACGATTCTTTGCGCGCGCGATCGTAGACTCGAGTACGATTTGACTAGTTGATTCGCGAGTACGCGAAGAGCCTTGGCGAGCGCACTGACGAAATCTATCTGCCGCGCTCGGAGCAGAAAGTGTTAAGTGGCATTAGGTCCATACCAAAAGGTGCTAAATAATTACTTCTTAAGAGCCGAAACGCGCAGGTCAACGAATCCTGTCTCAAGGCCGCGACTGCCCTTTCTCCCGATTTAATAAACAACCGTGATTACGCTCGCTCGCGAGTTATTAGCGATTGTTCGTCCTCCGACGAATCAATTACCACACACATTTATTAATCGTCAATTCGCTGAGCAACCAAGCGAGAACTTTTGTCCATACGAGTCTCTCCAGAAAAGAATGGGATATCGAAATCGAGAGGACACGTGTGTGTGTGTGTGTGTGTGTGTGTGTGTGTGGTTGACAGTTTGACTAATGTTTTACATGACACTTGTGGTTGCTCCATGTCCAGACCAATTGAGTGTCTGCACCCTAACGTCCGACATTTTCTTGCATCTGGATGCGTTTATCATTAACTGAAAATTAACTCAGTCAGTGCGATAGAATTTTGTTTAGCGTGCCCACGAGAAATAATTATATAATAATTATGTCTTGCGATTGGCCCTGGAATGTGTCGCTTCGTTTAATCGTTTTACTACAACGTCTAGTCACGGATGAGACGAAGTCTCTGAGAAAAATGTTGAGTGAAAGCAACAATCTATATTACAAATACTAGCCAAAGAATAAAAAACAAAGTATAAGACTCAACGACTAACGATAGAAACGATAGAAACGGAAAACTCGAGCAAAATATTTTCAGAATTTTTCTTCTTTATCCGAGATTATACGTAGACTCGAACGCGACTCGAATAAAAAACATAAATATTCGACTTGGTCGACTCGCGATAATAATGAATTATTAGTCCGCTAATAATCTCCGTTACACCTCCGTTCAAAGGAATCGACCATCGGGGGGCTTTCGGTTTTACTAAGCAGTTTTATCATTTTATTTTTTCGACGAAAGCTCCGCCGTGACAATCGTACGGATATCGATTGTCGATCTTTAACGTGCGATCGCGATCGCGATCGCGATCGGCTCGGTATTATTAAATGATTCGCGACGGGGTTCCTTGTCGGCACGTCCTCTGATGATCGTTTATATGGCCCACTGGGGCACCTCGTTAGTCCCAACCAGGAAGCGGAATCGTCCACGAGTCATTCCGAGGCCTGCGTATACAGGATGTATCAAAAGCCGCGTGCTTTCTGTTAAAACCGAGTCATGTCATGGGATACCGGCGCGTTTCAACCGATAAAATTCACCGATAAAATCGTGTCACGAAGGCCACCGAGACGTTAAAATAAATAAGATAAATGTTTGTTCGATTAAATCTGCGAATTTAATTGAACACGACTCGACGAGAGCGATTGAATTAAAAAAGAAAAAAGAAAAGAAACAAAATTAGAGAGAGACTTTGCAGGATACACGTGGGAAATGGCTTCGGTAGGAAATTACGACGACGTGAGGAACGCCGAGAGAAATTGTAGCTGGTTATAAAAGAGTGCCGACGTCACGCAACTTGCGCTCCCCGTTACACATACGACGGTCCGAGAGAGTTGACGGGTCTCGAGAGAAGCAGGAACACTTGTACCACGTGCAGCTTAAGCGCCACGTGGTACGAGCGTGTTTAATGTACGTGCCGCTGCCTCCACGAGTGAAGTAAAAGAGCTAGGAGTTTTCGCGAATTTGCGCGTAAAAATAGAACGGATCGCGCAGGAACAAGTGGTCGCGAGAATTGGAACGCGCGGCGGCGATGGCGGCGACGGCGGCGGGGAGCTCAGCCGGAGCTTCTCGCGCGGCCTTCGTCAGCCGCTCGTTACACTCGACCAACGCTGCGGCTCTCTCAAGGTTCTGCCCATCTTTTCTCAATCGCGAGGACCATTCGGCGAGTTTTCTCTTGGTTTCGATCAATCGCCAGCACGCGTAATCGCCAGCGAGAGCGCTCCCGACTAAAATTGCACCCTCTCTCGTCCCGCCGCGCGCGACGTCCCAGCGTGCGCGAGCTCAAGCGACGCCGCAGGATCGCCGATAAGCGCACAGGTGGCGTCGAATCAGCGGCAGCTGAGACGATCAACGGATTTTTTAGCGACTCGTACGATCCGATTTCCTCCGAATGCGGCGAGCGCGCAGCGAGATCAGCGAGCGCGATTCTTTCACATGGCTGGTCGCCGCCTGGCGGCGAGCTCGGCTGCGTCTGTGAGAATCGGGCTTATCAGATCGAGAGCGCAGAGGCATCCGATTGAAGACACGTGGTGCCGATTAATTTTATCGGAACAGTGTCTTTCCGCTGGCCGGGGCCCGTTGCCGGCCGAACGTTACCCGCCGGCTGAACGCGCGTACGACACCGAGTCTTTTTATCGCGGTTTCTTCGATTGCGGACAGGGTAAACGCAAACGCGACAAAAAAATGTAGAATTTCGAGTCGACGTCGAATTTTAACGCGTCGCGCTAATGAGACACGATACAACGGAGAAAAACACTCGTCGACTCGCATAATCGACTACTGTTGACTCTTTTCTTTTTTTTTTTTTTTTTTACCGTTTCTTCAATTGCCGACGCGACAAAGGAAAGAGACTATGGTACTTGCCGCCACAGTTTGCCCAGCGTCTTCGACAGCTCGGCGTTGTGCAGCTGGGGATATTGATCGGCCAGTTTTCGCCTCGCAGCTTGGGCCCACACCATAAACGCGTTCATGGGCCTCTTCACGTGGGCCGCTCTTTTGTCGCCGGAACCCCTGCAATTCGAAGACATTATCTTCATTGGAAACGATATCTCTCTACACATTCACGCGAACGTGATTGCGCGCGGCCGGCACGAAATGTTCGATGCACTTTCCGACGAGGAGCAGCATGTGTGATTTATCGTCGACGACGGGATTACGAGATCACCCGGTAAGAATAAAAGCGGATTTTGACAGAGGGATGAGCTCTCTCTCTCTCTCTCTCTCTCTTCCCCTCCCTCTTTCTGTCTCTGTCTCTCCCATCGACTATTTCGACGACGGATAATCTGGTGACTTGCAGAAGAAAATAACCAGAGGCGACGGCACGTATATATACATATATACATGCGCGCGCGCGCGAGCGCGCGCACACACACACACACACACACACATGCACATATACGTATACATCCGTATCGGGTCTCGCCGCGACTACCCCCGTAGGTCATCCTGGCGAGCGCGCGGAGCGTTTAAAACCGGCCTTAAAATAACACCGTGGCTGCCGACGTGTGACGGGTAGGAATGGACGTATCCCTTTCTTTCCGAGAAGATGACTTCATAAAACTTTTGCCCCGTCCAGCCCGGGGATCGACGTGACTGACGTGATTGCCACGCCAGCGATCCGCCCTCCCTGTTTTTCTTTTTACCCTTAATCGAGGATTCTTTAAGGACTCTGCGTCGGCCGAGCGCCGGCACATACGGCACGCGAGATTATTGTTGTTCATCGAAAACTCTCTCTGACGGATACAGAGAGAATGAAGGAGAGAGACAGACAGAGAGAGAGAGAGAGAGAGAGAGAGAGAGAGAGGGAGGGAGAGAGAGAGAGAGAGAGAGAGAGGGGGAGAGAGAGAGAGAGAGAGAGAGAGAGAGAGAGAGAGAGAGTGTCCGCTTATTGCGCCTGTCCCGCGCGCAGGAGGCGAGACCGGAAGCCGAGGATATAACACGGCAGCAGCTTGTAACAGGATCTATGAAGGCTCGATCGCGCGGGGCGCCGAGATTACACGGGGATAAGCGTGGCGAACGCGCGTGTAACGCGGGTGAAAAGGAGCTCCGCGCTCGCGCGCGCGCGCGCGCGTCTCAAGGATTCGAAAGCGGTCCCGTATATTTCGGCCTCTTTGAAATGAGAGGGGCGTTAAATCCGTGTGTAAACCCGCGGAGCCGTTGGTAATTAGCGTGGGCCCACTAACGAGGGTTTTCACGGCGCTCCTCCGTGGCACCACACGACGCGTCACGACGCGCGCCTCGCTTTACCTCAATACAGGCAAAAAACTCGTCTCACGCGTGCGTCTCACACGTTCGCGATGTGTGGACGTGGTGTTCGGTGTGTAAAGTGCAACGGCGACGCGTTGGCCAACGGCGAGACACATCGACAGGGAGAAGTTTCGGCCCGATCGCGCAAAACTGACAGACTGGCCGATATACAGCGCGATCTAGCGCTCTATCATTAATTTAATACGATAATTAATTTAATACGACACGATGTCACGCTACCGATCGTTCTTCTACGAATATATCTGCGGAAAAAGAAGTCACTTCCCACGGAGTAACACGGAATAACCCGCGCGGTTTGCTTTATTTCTTACGCTCGGCATCTCGCTCATTTCTTCATTGTTCAATCCTACTTATCGCTGACGAATTAAAACAGTCGAATTGGCGACAGTCGGGGCGATTAAGCAGATAGGCAATATTCTGTTTCTCTCTCACGAGGGGATCCATGGGAATTAAAGAGCGCTCGATTTTATCGGCTCCTATCGCCAGGAATAAACACCGCACCCTGCAGCCACCCCGAGATAACCCCGTAATTGAGGGTTAGCGATAAGCGCGTAACGATACGCTTCGTGATTTCCGTCGCTCTCTTTTTCTCCCCCCCTCTCTCTCTCTCTCTCTCTCTCTTCTCTATCATCTAGCCGCGCACATACCTAGTACAATCATCACTCCGCGTCGTTTCGTTCGACTTTTCCGACGTCTTATCGACGATCGCGCGGCTTCTTCCGGAAATTCTTTCTACGCATCCATTAACGTCGCAGCCGCGCGATGAAATAATTGTCAATCACTGATCTCTCTCATAGGCCGAATGAATAGATGAACGCGAATAAGCACGACGATAAAGTACGGTCGAATCGCGTCTACTAATTTATGTATTCCCGAATACGAATCGTCCTCCGACTCGCATGAATTTCGTGTAACGTAACAACGTTTATCGATAGATCGTAAGCACTTGGACAAGAATTTCGACTTCTCTTCAACCTCACGATCTTAATCTCCCAATGAAAATTTGCATTCTCTTCGGTAGAAGAGCGGGAAGAAATATTTCGCTAACACAATAAGAAATATTCGCTCGTCGCGGGCTATTAAATAAGAAATATGAAATCACAACGCCGACACCCATCACGTAGCTTCAGGGCGTCGTTGCACAATTTTCCGCGAATCGAGGTCACGCTCGATTTTATCAAGTTCACCGCGATCTAATGATTTTTTTCACAGCGGAGCGTCGTGACGCATCCGCGAGGAGTTGTCCTACGTGCGATCGCTTCTTTCCGCGATTATCGCGGAAAGAGGCTGGGTTTTTTTCCTTCCTTCCCGACTGTGTGTGTGTGTGTGTGTGTGTGTGTGTGTTATCGGCTATTTTAAGGTCGTCTCGCTTCCCACGATCCACGGATCGAGCAACACGAGACGGTCGAGCGTAACGCGGCGATCGGGCATTAATTAGCCAATTTGCGTTAATTGGCGACCGAGGACATTTTTCCGCGAGGCGCGTTTCCCAGGCCGAGGAAACGAGTGCGTCATAATTGAGTTAGCGTTACGTATTTTTAAGACTGCGCCACGCTTCCTCGCCCTCTTCTTCCCTCCGCCGTCGACTCTTCGCGTCGCGTCCCTCTTTCTTCCCTCCCTCCTCTCTCCCTCCTTTCTGCCGCGCCTTTTTTCTCTTTTCTTTTTTGTTTTTTCCTCTTTTTCTTCGACACATACAGTCGCAGCCGCGGTGTTAAACCTGCGAAACTTAAGTTCGCAGTCACATGAGCGCACGTGAGATACGTGTGTGTTAACGCGCATCACTGATTACCGAAAACACTGATCGCGAAAACACCGACGTTCGAGAATTGAACAAATCACAAAAAGAAATATCAATTCCAAAGTATCTTTCTTTCGGACCAGTTCAGTCGGAGCAATTTCGGAATGAATAAGCGTGATTTATTTAGACTACTTTTTATTCATCGTACAAGATGGTGACTTTTACGTTAACATCGGTCGCATCGGATGTCTCGTCGATTTATTCACATTTCTCGTGATGGAGAATTTCCCTCTTTCCGCTATCTCCCTTTCCTCAATTACACGAAGTAAACCAAATACGTCGAGAGATCGTCGAGCGGCGGAGCGAGATGGCCGAAATTTCGCGACAAAATCTGCCCGAGGACATGAGCGATTCAAGTCGAAGAAGAAGCTGCATTCTCCTCGAACAGAATACTTACTTGGTGGCGACGGGTACCAGGGTCCAGTCGTAACCCTGGAGGACCTTAGCGACGGCTGCGCTGATACCCTCGCCGCCATTGGCGGTCCCCGCCGCGGCGGCCGTTCCCGACGCTTTCCCGCTGCCATTGACGTTATTGTTGTTGTTATTGTTGTTGTTGTTGTTGTTGTTGTTGTTATTATTGTTGTTACTGTTTCCGCCCACGGGCGAGATCGACGCGCCAGAGCTCTCCGGCGTAACGTCGTTCATCTTCATCCCCTTCTCGCACGTCCCTCCGCGAACAAGGAGCACCGCAAGGGTCGCGCACGCGATCGATCCTGCCTGCCGATTTATCGCGCGCAGGACGCGCCGGACGCGCTCATCCCGTCTCAGCCGCGAGCGAGTAGCCGTCGACCGGCCGCTAAAGTCGTCGTCGTCGGCGGCTTTGCCTTGTCTTCACTTCATGATCGCGGCTTCATGAGCGCGTTACTTTCCACGTCCCGCGACGTTTTCCACTCGGCCGACGGCCGACGAAGAGGAGCAGCGGAACCTGGGGAGGTTCCCTCCCGTCGTCGGTCTTTACTCCCGGCTTCCCGCCCTTTCGAAAGTCCGGCAGCCAACTCCAACTTCCAACTGTCGACACTTTGGCGTCTAATTAATTTCGCTCGCGATCAGACGCGACGCGTATATTATCGCATGCCTGCTTGCGCTCGCGCTCGCGCGCGCGCAAGCGAGCGAGCGAGCGAGCGAGCGCGCGTTCCCGCGGCAACGCGAGTCTCGCTGCTATCTGCGTCGCCTCCGTCTTTTTGCTCGTCTCACCAGCTTCAATTCTTATCTCGTCGCCGTTTCTCTTTGTGTCTCGCAAAGTTCGCTCTTCTCCGCGGCGGACGAAAGCGAAGAGGCCGCGATTGCTTCACCTATCCTCTTCGCGTATCTTGGTGAATGTCACCGATGTCTTCGAGCGTGGAATATTCGAATGGGATACGATCGTTTCTTATTATCCTCCTCCTCTTATTCGGCACGCGTTCTCCTCAAAAGTACAATGTTGCATCCGCGTCAGCTGTTGTCAGCCGTGGCACGTTGTGACATTCCGACCGGTCATATCGGAGCAGAGAGGCGCGTCTTCGAGCGTCCTGGATTCTCCAGCGTTGACCTCGCTTAGCGCGTTTTTACTTCAAACGACATCGAGTCCTTCACGCGCAGGACCATCGACTTTGCGGGAGGCTGCCAGGTATCTCGTATCAGCATCGAGTGATCCTTCGCTTCCGCTGCGGATCGTCCGTCGAAACAGACTGCCGCTGATAGCTGATACCGAGGTATCGACCGTTCCCGGCTGGTCGAGGATACCGGAATTCCTCGCGGCCGGGACGATCCTTCCACAATTCACGTTTGTCACCGCGCGTTCGGTACCTGCCGAGAACACCGGTTCGCCGGAGGGTGGTTGCCGCTTGATGTGAGACCGGCAACGCGACCAGCCAACGAAAATACCATCCACAAGTCACGTTTGCAGGTTTGCAGGTAAAAGCCGGCCGACGACGATTCTCGAAGATGGAACGCGAAGCAGTCGGGAATTTGCGTTCACTTGCGGCAAAACTCGCGCCGAGGTCGAGGGTTCGTGGCTCGTTGCGCGATCGGCGCTCGAGTGAGGTGGTTGTATCGCCTCAGGGCGCAGTTTCCACCACGAGGTAGCCACGTCTTCGGCTCGATCGAGGGCGGAGCAAAGGCAGAGCTGGTAACACTTGTTGCTCCATGCAGCACGTCTCGGCAACCGGGAGGGAGACACGCCAAGTTAGTGGTGGCGGTGGAAGCGAGACGAGGAGGAGAGGCGCGAGCTCGCGCTTCGCGTATCTGGCGCGGTCGCTCGCAGACTCTGGGACTCGCGTACGAGGATCGCGGCCAAATAAGGCGGCGCACCCACCGAGTCGCTACATTTCTCGTCTCGCCTCGTATTGTACGCCTCGCCGTTGGATAAGCGAGATTGTCGCTTTTGCGACAATAATGACGATAATGACAATGGCCCCCGAAGTTGGTCTTCGGTCTGCTATCAAATGCGGCAAATCAACCGCGGCCATCAGAGCTCTGCCTGCAGTTCTGGAGAGTATTCGGAGTCCAGCGACTCCAGCGACTAATCTTGCATCGTTGCCAAGGGTGGTTTTAGCCGACGGCTACCAATTGGACGATACCGAAGGGATGATGCGGCCTGCGACCTGCGGGGTTCCGCAGGTCTTTTGGACGCTGATCAGCGACGAGAGGCTGACCACAATAATATTGCGATCTCTCCGCTTCTCCGAGAGAGATTATCCTCTCCCTCTCTCCGACACTTGGCTCTCCTGCCCCTCACCCTTCTCCCTCCCCCCTCCCTCCCAACCCCTCCCCCCTCTCCCCCCCCGAGCGTTTATATTTAGGTGCTCTCGCCGCTCTTTACCGGCAAGAGAGTTTCCATGGCTACGATATCCTGAGGATGAGGAGGACCAATCGGGTTCCCGCTTGCTCCACCTATCTCTCGCCTCGTTTCTCTCTCCTTCGAGACCGAGAGAGCCCGTCTCTCCCACGTAGCTCTTGGCCGTTCCTGCGCCCGTGGTCTCTCTTCCTCTCTATTCCTCCTACGCAGTTCCGTCCATTGGTCCGTGGGTCGGCTGCAATTATGACGTCAAGAGGAGGAGAATACGGCCGCTGCGTCAAGACCGGTTGCACCCATGCTTGCACGTTGCACTCGTCGACCGGCCTGCGCGCCGACCGGACATTAGCGCGATATCGCTCGACGAAGGTGTCGGAAGCTGCGGTATGAGAACGCGACTAGTTCGTCTCTCTCTCTCTCTCTCTCTCTCTCTCTCTCACTTGTAAGATCTGTATATTCGACGCTTAAGGTGCATCCTGTAGAGATCCTGTAGATCTTGAGTTTCTTTTTTGCTTTCGTTAAGGGTCGTTAGATTTAACGGAAAAAAAGGCATTAGGACAAATCGAACGAGTGCATTGTTGCTAAATATCTAATTATGATATCTCTGCGATAATCTTTAGCTTTAATAGGAAATCACTGTGTTTCATTGTCAGTCATTGTTAGCGAAAGCTTTTGATCACAGTAAATATATTCATTCGCATGCTTCTCGATAGCTGAAATAGAGCAAGTTTGAACACTCAAAAATACCATCACTCGTAATTGTTGGATCGAAGTTAGGTCCCGAAAAGTGCAGCTTGATTTTCAGCCTTCTTCGTCGGCCAAATGGCCACCTTTTGCGAATGCTGCCAGAGAGTCGGCGAAGAATAGATAGACGGTGATTGCTTGGTTCATGAATATGTTTCCATTACATGCAATTTGACTCGGAAAGGCGCTCGAGTTGAGTCCTTTGACTTTCTCTCTCTCCCTCTCTCTCTCTCTCTCTCTCTCTCTCTCTCTCTCTCTCTGGCTCAGCGTTTAACATGAATTTGCCGTAGGCAAATTTAATTCAATTAATTTTAATAGTAATTTTTCGTCGGTCGTTTAAACGTGCACGTCGTGTCCCTTGATCGTTCATTTAGTTTTATTACTTGTATTCGCAGAGAACACGTTGCGCGTATAAATTATGATATCTCTCGGATTAAAGGAAGAAGATAATTTTCTTTATTACTTCTCGGAACGGTATGACGAGGGTGCCTCCTTTAGATTTGTCAATTGCACGTTAAACTCCCATCTGCATACGCGAACGCGCATAAATCTTGACGTGTGCGAGAGTACGTGTGTGCTGAAGCAACTGTCTCTGGAACGCAGCGCGCGAGTCATTAATCAAGTCGGCTGTAATTAACGATTTCGTAAGCTTCAGCCGGAGCGGGAAGCCAGAGCGAATTAATTAGAAAGCAATAGAAATCAACTTGATTTCACAATGAAATATTAAGTATAATCGCCGTGACGAGAAAGATCCGTAGATAAGGAAAACGAGACTGCGCGCCCATCGCGCTCGACGTAGACGCAAAGCGCGCGTATTTTCTTACGAATGTGTTTTCTATTTATTTCAAACGTTTCATCGCTTGATTTTTCCTTTATTCCTCCTCATTATACCTCGCTCTTTTTTGATCCCGCGTCAGTCGCGATCCTTGACCTGCGGAACACCTTGAACGGTATCCTCGATTCGTAAGTCATCGTAATACTTAAAAACTGAGCCACTGAAAAACACGTTCCGGAACGCATTCCAAATGACGCTGACCGACGACGGTGGTGGTGGTGGTTGACTCGATACGATGGCATATCTCCTTCCCTCTCTCTCTCTCTCTCTCTCTCTCTCTCGTCTCCTCGTAAAATCCAAGTGCGTCGAACGCGTCTCCGTGTAAACGATGGAAAAAATGATAATTAATTACTGTTCAGACTGAAAAGTAACTGATGTCGAAAGCAATTATCTAATCGCGCCGAAGCGCCGGTTCGAGCGACGAAATCGCTCGTAGGTGTATCACAGTCAATGCGTCAATTATAATCGCTAGCCCGTGCTAGCGGGCTAACGGGCTCTCCGCGCGACGGTGTCGCGCAGACGGTTTAATCGCGATTCGAGAAACCGAGTGGACATACGTGCATGCCGACACGCGTACTCGTATACACGTGTAGCTATCGGCCTCACGTACTACGCAATGACGTAGCCGAGGCCGACGATGACGGCGCAGAATGTGTCGAAGCCCGCGTCTCCGTTGGGGGTCCGAGCGAGTCGCGGTGCTCGCCACCCGGGGGGCTACATGTGTCGGGTACCCGGCTTGACCGCCCCCGTCCCTCGGTCTCGGGATCCTTTCAAGTGCCCGACGACGGCACGCCGCCGACCCCCAGGAATTGCTGGAATTATTATTTTATCGCGGCGACCCGCACGATAGTCGTTCTCGCTCAATATCCTTCGATCCGCTAGAATCCAATCGACCCGTTCAAGGTGATCTTCTCGCCGCATGTGAAGTCGTAAAAGCCCAATCTATTTGTCGTTATGTTTATTAGTCAACATCATCATCATCATCATCATCATCATCATCATCTTATTATCGTCTCACTCGAGGACTAACATTTAGCGCTGTCGGTTGGATTTTTCTCTTCGCCGATGAAGAGACGCGAGTGCGAATCGGGTGCGCTTACGTTTCTTCGGGAGAGACCAGCGAGCTGCGCCTGCGGCGGAACGGCCCTGAAACGAATTCGCGCTTACGTACACGGAGAATGAAAGGCGCATATTGACGCCACGTGCGCCCGCCCGGGATGTTTATCCCGGGAAGAGCGAAATTCCGGTTTCGTGAAATCAATATTATTGTTCCCGTCGGGCTAAATTTGCATGGCCGACGCGCGCCGCGCGGCGCATAATGCAACCGCAACGCGCGCGCCAGACACTCGCGGAGAAGTCGCGAATGAACGCGCGACTTCTATATCGGATGAAGGACGAGAATCGGCTAGCGAGCGCGCTATCGATTCTTCTCCTTCGTTCCTCTCCGGGACGGCTTCATTTTCCGTTCGAGTCGAGACGAGAGGCGAATTTCGAGCACGCGCCTAGCACGCGCGCGTGTTCGGACGCGAAAATCTCGGCGTCGGCGCGTAATCTTTAATCCGTGAAACTGCTCCGCGCGACGAGGGTCACGCACTCGCGTGCTGCTCGTTTACTTGTTGCTCCGACAGCCGCGAGTTAATCCTGCAAAGTGCGAGCGAGATGCTCTCTTTGATCTCTCTCGCAAAAGCCGCCACACGGCATTGACCGTGGTTTATATATGCCCATGTATGAGCCACTGTATTTGCTAGCTCAGTCATTCATTAAATTCGTTGTATAATTAGGCTCGAGACGGGACGACGGGCCCGAAGAAGGAGGGAACGACTTCTTCGGGACTCAACGCTCTCTCTCTCTCTCTCTCTCTCTCTCTCTCTCTCTCTCTCTCTCTCTCCGTCCTCCCTCCCGAAAGATCACTCTGCTCTATTTTGTCGCGCACTTTTCGCGAGCTCTCTTCTTTTTCGCATTCCGACCGCGACAGCGAACGTGCGTCCTCGTGCATATCCACCGCAACGTTTACACGTAAGAATTCATACAGATCGAAGTAAAGAACGACGCGCGACGCGAGTATATTTTCGGGAGAAGATCCCGCGAGACTTGTTTCTCGCGACTTGTTTTTCTCATCTCGGCGAGAATGAATTCCCCCGCTATTCACCGTTTTCAGTCACTTCGTCACTTCAGCAATAACTTTCCCTCGTGAAACGTTAACTCCTCCTGCTTAAGTCGCCCCGAGAAAATAAGCAACGTCTGAAACCGCTCCCCTCTTCAAAGCGCTGTTAATTGTTCTACATTCGCTAAATCCGCTAATGACACGCGATTTGTACAAGGCGGTATTCCGAGGCAATTTGGTCGCGACTACCGCCGGTCTCGCGAGGGTGTCGCGCGTGATCGGTCGATCGACGGGCGAGATAGTCTTAATTAATAGATTCTCGCCGTTTTGCGCGACGCATTTGTATTCGAGACACGGCGCGCGGCGGGATGCTAATGCCGAGTCAAACACGAGGATGCGCACACACGGTGCTTATTGTGCGCTCCGGACTTCACTACCTGAGGTCCCTTCCACGCGCTGTAAGGACGAGTGTGTCAGTGATCACACACTGATGAAACCTGCACGACACACACTCACGAAAATGCAAAGGATGTTCAAAATATGCTCGTAAGATTAAAGGATGATTAGAGGGTCATTAGATTCATCAAGTAATATCTTCTTGGTATCTAAAAGTTTTGTGTGTGTGTGTGTGTGTGTGTTCTCAATCGTTGCAGGTAGCTTTTAGATTTTCGCGTCGAAAGCCATGAAGATCGAAGTGGTCTCTCTGAGCGACTTTACAGCATACTTTCGAGTTTCATAGCTTGCCATTCGAGAAAACCTGGATGAATCGGCTGATGCAAGGACGTGGTGAAGACAAGATCGATGTAAGGGGTGCAACGATGGAGGGAGAAAAATAGAAAGAGAGAGAGAGAGAGAGAGAGGAAGAGAAAGGATGCAAAGGAAGAAGAGGAGGAGGAGGAAGAAGAAGACGAAGAAGAAGACGAAGAAGAAGACGAAGAAGAAGAAGAAGAAGAAGAAGAAAGGAGGAAGATCCTAACGTATCTCCCCACCAGAGGTAGGTGGTCCACGGAACCGCCTCCGCGGATGGTCTGCCATCCGTCCGTCCGTCCGATGGTTTCGTGCGTGTGCCAGGCAAGACGACGAGACGCACGTTCGTCTCCTCGCCTCAGCCTCTTCCACCCGACGGTGGACCAACCTGTACGGCCGTGCCGCGCGCGCGGTTCCATCGTCGCGTCTCTCCTCCTGACCGATCAGTCGGCCATCGGAGTTTACCTGATCCGCCAGTGCCAGTGTCGCGTCGCGTCGATTAAGTCTCGTCTCGTCTCGTCTCGTCTCCTCGACTTCCCTTGATGACGCGAAACAAATCAGATAAGAGCGAAACACGGCGGTGCGCGCGGTTCGTTCTCGATGGCCGATAAGCTCGCAGAAGAAGTTGTAATCGGCGGACTAGACGACTCCGCGAGAGAGATTTTAATTATGACGCTAGTCGACGATCTCTTCGAGGATTTCGCCGAGATCGGCCAAGTCGGGCTTATCTTCGTCCAATTTGGTGCGCCTAAGTAGCGCACCGCGTACCGATCGACATAGAGTCGTTTTGCAAAGAGCAACGACGTAAGAGCGGCATCCTCGAGAACAGATCGACTGTTAGTTTTCCGAAGATTCGCAGCAGTTCTTCACGGCGCGTTACATCGTCGTGTCGATTCCTGTTCAATATTTCCCGGAATCGATAACGCCCGAGTGAATGAATCCGAGTGATCTACGAGTTCGCGACTACGAGGAATCAACTTAATATCGCGATATAATCTGCGGACAAGGTCGCACGAAATCGGTCTCTCCGAAGAAGATTCCACGACCTGTGCGACCCGATGAATCGCGCCTCGATAACCCACCATTAATTATTTCTCTCTTCCTCTCTTCCCCTCCACTGCCCTCTCTTTCTCTAACCATTCTCTCGCTCTTTTTTCCTGTGCGAAGAAGATCCTTTATTGCGAAAGGCTCGTATGTGACAAACCCACGAGAAATGCGTTTCGTCTTCCCTTGAAATTCGCTGCTCGATTTATCGTAAATTATTTGAGTGATATCTGATGTTTGTATGTGAAAAGTATGATCTCTCGCGAGTTCATAGAAACGCGTCTCGTTGATATCTATGAGAAATATACTTTTTGATGCGCGTGTGAGTTTCGATTGTTCGATCAGTGAGATAAAAATGGAGGCGCATCACAATAATAACGGCTTGTCGTCCATGGAAGGTAAAGCCGGCCCGTCGAGCAACGAGCACTGCAGCAACAGTTCCCTGGATGACGCTGTGGGCAAGTTACTGCAAGGTATGTATGTGCACATATATGTATATTTATAACATATAAATTATAACAGATAATATATAAATAACTAAATAGTAAATAAAAGCGAGCGTCTCAAAATTAGCGCCAGATATAGCGCACCCCCTTGGATCCCCTTGGATTAAAATCAATGTTTCTTCTCTTCAATTTAACGTTCTTCAAATTATTCGCAAATATTTAAACGTCAAATTTATACCCGAAAGAGTAGACTTTTATTTCAGTCTAGTTTGAGATTCGTTTGAACATAACGACCTTAGTATCAATTTCCCCGCACGCTCTTCGTCCCTGGCAAGATATAAAATGATAAAACATTTCATATTTTGAAAACATAAAAACAGTCCGCGTCGCACTCGCGAGACACAGCGCGCGCGTGCTTCGCGACAATAGCCGCCGTTGAAATCCTTTTAAAATCCTCTGGAGAAACGCATTCGCCGGCGAAAAAAGAATGCCGATCCCCCGAAATAGCGCGCACGGTACGTCCGTCGCTTCTCTCTCTCTCTCTCTCTCTCTCTCTCTCTCTCTCTCTCTCTCTCTCTCTCTCTCTCTCTCCCTCTCTCCCGTCGACTCTTCCCGTCGTCTTTATCGGGTCGTTCGGAGGGAAGGCAGACTGTAATTGGCGCTGAAAGGCCGTGTCGTCGGATACCGCTCTTCACCATTTGGCCGGCCCGCAAATTTATTCGGACGATATTCGCGAGAGTAGAAAGCGGCAAGGGGGTAGACTCGGAGAAGCGGCAGACAGAGAGCAGTGAAGTAGAGGGAGAGACACGGAGGCAGAGTCGGAGATGAGGCGGAGAAATATAGCCGAAGATCGCTCCTCACGAGAAGACGATTCCGGGGAAGATTCGAGCGTGGCAGGTGCTGCGAACCGAGCGAGACCGGCGCAGCGAACGCGCGTCTGCCACCGCCGCTAATTATGCCGCGGTACCGAATTAAATCTGAAAGATCTCGCGCGCAGGACCGGACATGATTTACGAGGCACGTCGGGACTTAGTACTCGCGAAATTTCGCCAGAGATGCGTCGTCGACATCGTCGTCGACGTCGTCGTCGCCGACGACGACGACGACGACGACGTAGTCGAGAGGACGTGCCGGCAGGCAGGTAGAAATCACCGACTACGATATCTTCGCGAGACACTAATTTTATCCAAGCGGACCACAGTTAGACCACGGCAACAATCGCGACTAATCACGAGGATTAATGAGGTCTGGTCGATGCAGTGGATT
Source organism: Harpegnathos saltator (assembly GCF_003227715.2). NCBI lineage: Eukaryota > Metazoa > Arthropoda > Insecta > Hymenoptera > Formicidae > Harpegnathos > Harpegnathos saltator. Next base: position 45,840 of record NW_020230554.1, on the reverse strand, counting down.
AGAGGGAAGAGAGTCACGCTCGGATATATGTCGCTCTTTCGTCGAATCAAGTGAGCCGAGGAGGAGAGACGCGAGATGCACGAAATTATTAGCATTTCCTGTTAAATTGCTTTTACTCTATATATATATATATATATATATATATATATATATATATATAAAATTACTTTCCTAATAATTGAAACGTCCAGTTCGTTTTTCTTTTGAAAAGTCTCATGAGCAAATTCTCGCCTTCGGAGAAAGAGAAAATATTTTCTTTTGCTCCTATTAATTTACTATGAATTTCAATAATCGTCGATTTCGACACCATCTATTTGCGAATCTAATTATGAGTCGAGACTAGGATCTAATCTCTCCAAGAGTGCTCAGCTATATAAAGTGTAACGTATTGTATAAAATACATAATAGTCCGAAAAGAATGACAGGAACATCAACCGCAGGAATGTATAATTAGTCGATCGCACGGTTTTAGGGGGAAAGATAAATCTGCGTTGCGTTTAAATATTTGATCCAGCGGTGCTGATCGATGCGCTTCTCGTTACATAGCACTCCGCTTGACAACAATACAGGTGATCCTTGATACAATGGCAAATATTTACCGTCGTCCATGAATGTGTGCGCTGCGTGTTGCTTTAACGTAGGAAATATCATAATCAACGGGATGATGAATAACGTGCCGACACGTGCGCACTTTGCGTCGCGTAGGATTTGTAGTTAATGCGAACATTCCACCTGGTGGATCCTCGCGGATAGGTATAGCGCGTCAATCGAACCGATAACGAACCTGCCGGCAGTGTATCGCGAGGGAGTCGTCGCGGCGGGTTGAAAATCGTGGAGCACGTGGCGACGAGTGTGTAACGTCAAACATCGACGGGACGAGGTGTCGAAGCGTTTAAGAGGGTCTCGTTAAGAGGGGATTTGTAACAGGCGGATTTGTAAAGGAGTTAATGTAGCAAGAGTCGACGACAGGTCACCATTGACGGTCGGCATGGCCGAGCACACCGGTTCATTCACCAGGATGCACAATCCGCCTATTGTAGGTCGACGGACGCGCAAACTGCGGCCCTGATCTCCACTCAAAAGCCGTTTACATCCTGGAAAAGTGCGGCGATTTCTCGGTCTTACTGGTGCGGCGCGTGTCGCCGATTCACCGATTCACCCGAGTCGTTGCGTCGTCGTAATTAGTCAAATCGAAACGGCGAGAGACGGGAGGAGAATCTAAAATTAAGCGCCACTTGGCGCGAGCCCTCTCTCTCTCTCTCTCTCTCTCTCTGTCTCTCTCTCTCTCTCGATTCCGCGATCAGAATTTACGATTTAATCGCGCCACGATTTAATCTGCGTCTGACGCCAAAGAGACCGATTGATTCTCGGATAACGAGTGTATCAATGTTACTCCTAGGTAAAGCTTGTGATTAATATCGCCTTGCTGCTTCGGAGGTATTAACATAACAACGTTGTTTTTCACTTCCACTCTGCTCGAGAGAGTACTCCGCGTTCTGCGCTTCTACTATACTAGTCTGCGATTAAATATCCGACATTTCTACGAGTCTACAAACGCGTGTGCGTGTTATGAGTTGATATGAGATGACACGAAATGGATTTATCTTATCGACACAAAAGCCAATTTCAATAAACGCAAGAGAATTTCTTTTCTGCGTCAAGTTGTCGCAAAGAGGGTGACGGGCTGAGCAAATAATTCTCTGTACGTGCAGCTTTCGTAACCAAAAGAGTTCGCTTTCCTCGTCGGGCCTCAAAGAAGGCCGACCTCGCCGCGTCTTTCTCTCTCTCTCTCTCTCTCTCTCTCTCTCTCTCTCTCTCTTTCTTTCCAACCGATGCTTTTCGCACGCCTCATCGACCGCATAGGGCCCTGTCGCCCTGCCGGCAGGTTCGCGCGAAATTCCTTCTATTCCTGTCGCGTTCTCCGCAAGTCCTTCCGCGTTTCCGTGTAAAATATATTTCGGCAGCTATCGACCGAGGCAGGCGTCGACCAAGGACCTCCCCCGGATGACTAAAGACGCCGACACAAGTGCCGCGCCGTTGGAGCGTGTACCCACGGTAATTAGCTCCCACCAGCGGTTCGGAGTCTTCGGGGTGACGCTTCGCCACGTGGTCTCGCCCGCTCCCTCCGTGGCAGCGACTCGCTCTCCACTGATCAACGGCGATTAGAGACAGGCTCTTAGGGACGCTTTCGCACGATATTCCCCCGGAAGGATTCCTTCGAAAGCGATCGCGCACGATCGCAACGATCGTGCTTCGGAGTGAAACTCTAGACGATATTCGACCAACTCCCGACCAGACGAGTCCAGGCAATCTCCGATTTTTCCTATTAATCTGTCTGTATTTCGAAGTCTCTCGTGCCCCTCCTGCCGCTTTGGACCAGTCGCTCGGGCTGGGGGATCGAGACGAGAGGAGAAACCGCGGTGGGAGAGCAGGACAGATTTACATAAGTCGGTGTACGTTTGTTCGAAGGGCGAGACGAGGTTTTATGACCCCAACTTGCTCGACGCTCGTTTCCCACGAAGTGAAATGTAGGAACACATCCGGAGCCCTGAATCCTTATTAAGCGTCCCCGAGATTTCGGGCAATCCGGAGCCCTTCGTATCGTTTCGGCCGCGCTACCGCAGGAGAGGAAACCGGGGAGATACTCCCGGATGGTCTTCGTAGGAATGACACGCGTGCATTTGCTCGTCGCTGCGGCAACAATCTTCCGAGGAAGATGAAGTTTTTCTTCAACTCGCCCGAATTGACTCGCATAATAAAAGCCGATGGCTCCAGCTGGTCATTCGCGCGCGAGAAGAAATGACTGTCAAGAGAGGGGGAGAACGCGAGAGCGGTAATAAGCGCGAACGATGAGGACCACCGACAAGCGATAAAGACCACCGTGTTCGGCCGGAGTCCTCTCTCTCTCTCTCTATTTCCTTCCTCTTCTACATATGTACGATCTCCAAGTCGTAAAGTTCCTATCGCATTCGTGGCAAAGTTAAATAAGAGGGAAGACGTGGAAAGAGGAGAAAAACCGGCGGCGGGCGCCACGAATTCGTCTCGACCGCATCGCGACCGCACGAGCCGCGAGCGAGGATACAGGTGTAGCTTTATCTCGTCCTATTCCTTTACGATCCGATTCCGCGATAAGACTACTTCCGGCACTCGCGCGAAGTCCTACGGGAAGATAAGTGAGAATTGCGCTGTCACGCGTTCGCAACGTCCCGAGCAGAACAGAAAATCATGATGACATGAAAATGACATCAAAACGACGAGGTAAATGAGCGAGTCATGATGAAAAACTGAGTTTTTCTCATCATTTTGATGTCATCATGATTTTATCTTCTGCCTGGGCTACGCTTCGTGCTACTTGGGAGCTCTCGAGCCGGCTCCGGTCGCAAATGTTGGCCCCCTCTCCATATCGAAGCGTCGTGAAAAAAGTATTGTAGTGTGTGAGTATGTAAAAGATAATAACGACCTATATATACACGATATTACCAAATTCCGCTAATTGGCAAGCCGCAGAAAAATCACTCGGAACTTTCGCTCGTTGTACTCGCAGGATACGACTGGACGCTACTTCCGGTGACTTCGCGCGCCGGAGGCCGAAGAAGTGCTCACGTGAAACGTCCCATGAATGCCTTCATGGTATGGGCGCAAGCGGCAAGGAGAAGATTGGCCGACCAGTATCCGCAGTTGCACAACGCCGAGTTGTCGAAGACGCTAGGAAAGTTATGGAGGTGAGCAGGCTCTTGTGCGTCGGCGTCTGCGTTGAAATTAGTGCTCCCGAGAGCGGCGGCCGGTCGTTACTTGAAACGTCGCGGCGCAATTTGACACTCGAACCTTATTATCCCCGATATTACGATATTACGATCACGGTATTCACGCGATTTATCTGCAAACAGGATCTTGAGCGACGGCGAGAAGCAGCCGTTTATCGAGGAAGCAGAGAGACTGCGGAATGCGCACAAGAAGCAACATCCGCACTACAAGGTAACTAAATTGACTAACCAACTAGCGAGAACCGAGCGCGCATAAAGAGCTCGTTGCCTTTCCTGAAAATTGCCAATTCTCGGTCTCCCGCCGCGAGTGCAACATCTTCACATCTCGCCCATCTCGCGTCTCTTCGTCATCGTGTCGTCGTCGTCGTCGTCGTCGTCGTCGCTGCCGCCGCCGCCACGTTTGACTTTCGCTCGCTCGCGTAAAGCGGCGACACGGATGGCTTGATCGCGGGGAATTCATTTCCCCTTCTCGTAAATCATCGGCAGCCCTCGCGCGCACGCAGCGGTGGGGCTTAAATCGCGCGATCGGCCCTCGATTAACCACTCGAGCGCTCGGAGCGAACGCGTATTGCACGCGCTAATTCGTTCCGCTATCCCGAATCGGTCCGCTCGATCTTGCTCTCAGCGCGATTTCGCAACGCGCGAAACGCTCCGCGCGCGTATTTTTAATGATGCATGATTACTTTGTCCTCCTCGTCTTCGCGGTGAGCGCGCGACGCACGGGCGCCGTTTACTGCGGCGATTACAGCCCGCGACACCTTGAAGATGTCTCTTTTATTCCGAGGAGTAAAATCGTCAAAATCGATGAGGACGACGTTTCATGTTCTCGCGCGAACGATGTCAAGTTGACATTTGGCTCTAAATAATTGCAGCATATGGACAATAACAAAAGGTGCAAAAGAGATTTGTCCTTTACTGCAAACAAATTCTAGCTTTCTACGAAAATTACTGACTCGAGTGTTAAAGAAGAAAAAGTATCAAAAAGAAACAAAAGGAGATCAGGTTGGGAGGAGACATGGACAGATATCGGCGTCGACGCTGATGTTTAGTTAATTCGTAAGCATGATTATTCTCGAAAATTGTGGACTCACTGGTTTTTAATCTTTCATTCAACAAAACGACATCTTTCTGGCAGCCGGTGGATAATGGTTTCCTCAATTTTACGCCGCTAACGAATGTTTCCCATATTGTTCGTAGTATCAACCGCGCCGAAGGAAACCCAAGCCGGATGACCAGATGGGCATTATCGTGCACAGAGGTGGACTATCTTCGCCAGGTACCTCTCTCGACTCACCCGGCACCGGTCCGGACTGCACGAGCTATGGCCGGCTGTATCCGGATGCCGGTGTGAAAGCGTACGAGCGAGCAGCTTACGGACACGAGCCCAAGTCCACCTACGACCACCTGGCCCGGCCAGGTATCTGGGTGAACGAGACGGCCAAGTACCCAGCTGATCACCCCAACAAGCCGACGGCGTACGACGCAACGGCGAAGAGCTACGCCGAAGCCAAGTGTCACGAGGTCGCCAAGTACCACCACGAAATGACCAATAGCAAGTACCACGAGATGACCGCCGGCGGCACCAAGTATCCAGAACTGCAGGCCAAGAGTTACGAGCTGCCCAAGTATCCGGAGACCAAGGGATACTCCACGGAGATGAGTAGCGCCGCCGCCAAAGCGCCGTATGCCTGCGTGCACGGCCAGTATTACCCGGCAGCTGAGGGATACGCCGTGCACGAGGAGAACGACTACCAGGCGCAGAGCGTTTCGTCGCACTCCTTTTACCCTTACATATCCGCGTCGATGGCGCAACCGCCGTACTACATGGGGCCTCGATAAGTCGCGCTCGCTCGTCCCGACGACTCCTCGTGGTGTAGGCAGCAACCCGTCGACAGTTTACTGAAGTAACCCGTGAAGTAATTCGGGCAATAGTGGGTGATATGTCTATGACAAACTCGATAGATCGTTTAGGCTCTGTGAGGTAAAGCATACTATATCCGATATACGCTTTGTGCTATAATGTTCTCTCTCTCTCTCTCTCTCTCTCTCTCTCTCTCTCTCTCTCTCTCTCTCTCTCTCTCTCTCTTTCCTTTCCATTCTCTTTCTCTTTCTCTTTCTACTTCACTGTTTCACTGTTTTCTTTTCTTCTTTTTTTATTTATTCTTCTCTGTAAACGCTATAACAATATTAATAAATTATAATAAATAATATAATAATTATCTAGACACTTGAGGTATATTCTTGTGACTCGATATTAATGCTCACTCAGGCAGTTCGATTACCTGATGTTACGAAAAATGACGAAAAGTAAGAGAGCTCAACGTAAAATGTAGCATTGAGAATTGTGCATTACTTTGTCATGAGAAATTCTTAATAAACTAGTACGAGACCTTGTTCCCAATCGGATTATAACGCAGAAGAAACATACGATCACCACATACGATTGCTGCACACACAAGCTGCTTGTTGCATATAATTATAAAAAAAGGAGAAGAGGGAAAAAGATTTCATACCCGCTAAAAATCTAACATTAGCACACCTATCGAGTCTAATATCACATTGGTCGAAATATCGAATAGCGCATAGCGTTGATTGAACTGGTAACCTAGTTGAAAATTGTCGTGCTAAGATGATCTCTCGTGATTATACTTTCCCTTGATTATAATTTCCCTGTGAGCTGCGATTGATGACAGCTGCCAACTCCTTCACTTGATCTCGATTCGCGTGCATGAACGCCTTGGCGGACCAGATCATGTGCACTAGGGTCTTGTCGTTCTTCTCGTCCATGTCGATCTCCGTCGACAGTTGCGGATTGAATCTGTAGTACGGGACGCCGATCATGGAGCACCAGCCTCTGGCACGATCCACCACTCGACCGTCGCTGGCGGTCGCTTGGTCGACTAGCAAGGTGCCGAGCGCTGAGATGCCAATGGCGAGCTTCGCGGTGCCCCAGAGGCCTTCCGGGCGAAAAACGTCAATCTCATTGAAAGCGTACGTCGTGCGAGTGCATCCTGTGCCGAGGGAGACCACCAGCGTCAGCGGCACCACCTCCTGAGGCCGACCGATAGCTTTCAGCGCCAAATTGTATTCGTGTATTTCCGTCATGGCATCCAGAGTGGGATTATTCGCGATCAAGCCACCGTCCAGGAATCTACCGAACGCTCGGAAGTACGACGGCGCAGCACCGGTGGCCCTCGCTGCCTTCCACAAGAGCTGCTCTTCCGGCAATAACGTGCGCTTAAACATTGCATTCTCCGCCACCAGCAGCAGAGAGCTAGGCGACTCGTAATTACGAAACAGATGGAGATCCACGGGCTTCCTGTCGGCGAGCACGGCCGTAATCATGATCTTTGGCCTCACGATGTCCGCCATGACGGTTTCCGCGCCGAGGCACTCCTTCAGTATCTTTTCCAGACCCTCGCTGTTGTACGGACGCGAGCCCACGAAGACGTCTTCCTTGATGCGGAAATAGAGCGCCTGGCATTCGCGCAGGGACTTACCGGCGGCGAGACCGAGCGCGAGGATCCCGCCGGTCGACGTACCGGCGATCCAGTCGAAACAATGCACCACTGGTCGTCCCACCACTGACTCGATCTCCAAGAGGCTCTGGATGAGCACCAGCCCGCGAATACCGCCACCGTCGAGGCACAGCAGTTTGCCGCCGTCAAGAGTTGTCCTATCCTGCTCGGTCATTTTATCCATGCTGGCAACGTGCAGCATCTGATCGATAACGGTGCGTGATACGTGGTGCGGCGGTTCCGATGGTGCGATGCCGGTGTAGGTCTCGTTATACTTGCAGCCGAGATGGCAGCCTGTCATCTCAGGTGGACACCGCTGCGCTCCCACTGCGTGCAGCAGGTAGATAATTTTGTTACCGTCGGTGTTGTCGATGTTGGCCTTGTGCAACGGCGTCTCAAACTTCCAATTGCGAGCGTTGAGGTCGGCGCCGAAGCCGATGAGCGCTTGCACGATTATCGAATCCTCAGCCAAGTGCAGCGGTGTATTGCCCTCCTTGTCGACAATGTTTACAGACGCCAAGTGGCTGAGCAGCGCGACCACGCATTCCAGTCGCTTGCGCATCACCATCACGTGCAACGCTGTACGCCCATCGAAGTTTAGCGCGTCGATGTCGCAATTGGTCTCGATCAGCGCGCGTATCACCTCGCGACTACGCGACCAATGCAACGGTGTGCCACCGAACTTCATGTCCTCCGAGTTGAGCACATTCGGCTTTTTGTGTAGGAAGTCGCCGACGTAGCCGGGGCTAGAAGGCTCGGCGCTCTCAGTAGCGGGTATGTTGACGTCAGCGCCGATTAGTAACAACGCCTTCACGCATTCTGGCTTGTCGTTGTGACAAGCCACGTGAATGGGAGTGTGACCACTGCTGTTACGACTGTTAAGACTGTTGGGTAGACCAGCTCCTAGAGCCAAAATGATATCTTTAGTGGATGTAGCTGCGTAATGGTAGACGGTGTTTGCATTGTGATCCAAATGCTCCAACGAACTCTTGGCTGCTATCAGCATCTGCACAGTGCGCAGATTATTGGTCTGCACAGCAACTTGCAGAGGTGAAATACCAGTCTCTAAATCGCCACTATTGAGATCGCTATTGACAATCTCGCATGAGAAGGCATCGTACAGCGCAAAGTGTGCCGCCAAGTGCGCCAACGTCCACATAGGATGCTCCATCAGAGTATCACAGAGCTTCTGTATCTTCGCAATACTGTACATCTTAGAAAATGATAAAATCGACATTAACAGTTACTTTATTCTGCTTTTCTCCTCCCTTTCCTTTCTTTCTTAAAATAATAGAAAATTACCTCTTGCACTATCTGTACAAGTAGTGGTACTTTATCCTTGTATGTCATGAATCTGTCCATTGTTGCTTCAAGAGACTCCGATCGAAACAAGCTGAGAGAAACAGTACGTTTAGGAATCAGTTTTGTTTTGAAAGTTGTGAAAGAAGAAATTATGCCAATAAGATGTACCTGTACGCCTGATGAAGGGTCTCTGTGCAAGGTCTGTGCAGCACAATCTCGTACTTTTGACTTCTGTCACCAGGTCCGTACAGTACGATGCCATCTTCGCGAGAATGGATATGTCGATTGCTATAATGCTCCGGTCGGACCTCCAGTACGACATTCGGCGGCGTGTCCGTGTAGACAATGTTACGAAGCACATTATTCGCTATTGCGCCTATCCAGGACATGTCAGTCGCAACGTCGAGAATTACGCTAAATTCCTCACAATCCTCACAATTTAACGAGACGGACACGGATCTCTACGGCATCAAAATATTACGAAAGTTTGCGTCACTCGTCGTACGACAAAGCGGCATGACAGCTCATCCGTGTTTTATATCACTCTTACGTACTATATCACTCGTACGTAACGTAATTCTACCAAATAGGGGAGGAGGCTTAACCTAATCTCATCGCGTTAACAGTGAAGTACATCGAAGTACCAAATGACTTGAACATAGAAACTTATGATACGTAGAACTGGCTGGCACGTAGAAACAGTTTTGCCAACCTCTGTATCTCTATGACACTTCTTTCAACATTCGAAACACAGTATCCAATAGAAAAATGTATCTTCTGAAAATCACTAAAACAAATTTTTCAAATGGATAGCAACAATGTTGCGAAATTCAGAAAAAAATGCCTCTATCATTTTTTCAGTCATGAAGAAAGTACAATATACGAACACATCTTTACACAAAAAAATGAAATTTGTCTCTCGCTTTACCCTCTATACTTTATAATTTAACGTCAAACTTCCCACGCAATACCGTTGCCTAGGCAACATAACAACAAACAAATGTAACCAATCTGATGTAGGATCAAACTGCAAAACTCTATGTGTTAACATATATTTGTGTATAAAGTACTTCTCACGTGTAACAAGATGCAGAGATAATTTTGTTTAAAGTAAAATTACAATCATACTTTCTCTTTTTAACAATTACAATGTAATTTTTCCCTACTTATTGATGTTATTCGTAAATATTCCTTAGCGTTGTATAATCCTTGAGAGTATGACAGGATGCCTTTGTTCTCTAATAAATTTTCTCCCAAAAAGACACCAACTAGGAAGGCATCGGTTTTCTTAGCGAATAAAAATGTAAGTCCTAAACGGATAGAGAAGGAACTTGGCCCAGAAGTAGGCCCTATACGTCTTCGACTTGGAGATCAAGAGGCTGTCTTTGAGTCTGGCCTCTGGATTCCAGGTGAATATGTAATTTTTTATCACAGGAACCTTGTATAAAGTCTTGTATTTTGCTTCAATATATGAAGAAAGAGAATTCTGGTTTTAGAATCTGGCAAAGTAGGCAGTACCTTTAAAGAAAATGAGAAACTGAAAAAGGAAGTGAAAAGATTGGAAGAGGAGAACAACTTGTTGAAATTGAAGTTTGATGTACTATTAGACATGGTAACTCATTCTGCACTTTGTTCTTAGAAAATATCTGATATCTAAATAATAATTTGTACTTGAGATAACTTTGTCAACTTGTTACAATTGTTAACAGAATAATATTTATGATAATACAGTTGATTATTGTTTCACAGTTAACTCAGACAACAGCCAAGATTCACTTACAAAAAGAAGAATTGGAGAAATTGAAGAATTTCTCTCATAAAAGACTTGTGGCCTAGTCCAATAAATATAATTATCTGTGCTTAGAAATCCAACAGTATTTATAAGATAATACCAATTTATTCAGGTACTTGTTTGAAAGATTGAATCTTTCTCGTTTGAAACTTTTTCTCATTTTGATATTAATGTTTTTCGTTTTTTTAAGAAAATCCAAGTCAAGTTTTAACAGATAAGGGCGTTGCTTCCTCTTGATATCACTTTTCTTCTTTACAAAGTAACAGTCAATCACACTATGAAACTGTACATTATTTACAACACTGTATCGAGGAAAATTGATTCATCAGTCCATTACATTTTCCGGACAAGTTGTTCTTGTATGACCTAGTGTAAAAAAACAATATGTACAGCTTGAATGAAAATAATAATAAAAAGAGGCAATATTATAAATAGAATTACATACAATGAAAAATTCATCTCTCGAAGAAAAGTTAATTGGCTGATTAGAAAATGTTATACTATTTACCTTCGACTCCGCAAATTCCACATTTTCTCTTGCTGCCAGTTAATCTAGGCCGTTTAGAAGCATGGCTGTCTCTACTTCCTCCTCTGCTACGTCCTCTGCTTCCTCCACTCATTGCAGAAAAACTGCTTTGATCCGTATTCTCGTCTGCCCATTGGAAGAAATTACAAGAGCTATTTATACCCTTTGGACAACCATAAAATTGTCGTCCCTTATTTGGACCCTCTTTGTGCACTGTAAGCCTAAATAAACATGTGCGGAAGTGAATCAATACACCTAAACTCGCAACAATGAAAAAAATGAAAGCGACTGCAATTACATAATGTTATGTTGAAAACTGCTCGTTGCGACTGATCAAAATAGCTATATATAGTCGCGTCTTGCTATAATTACTGTCATTATAATTTTTGCCTTGTCAAATAATTGAAAAATTAAGTCGAAGGATGCACCTACTTCCGAGCAGGTTGATTGCACTGGCATATGACATCGTTCGACGATGCATCACTTCCCCAACCGCTGTCAAAGGTGACGCGAGAAGAGTGACCGGTACTTGTCGCATCTCTGTCATTTCTATTCACACTGGTTAATCGACTGGAAGGTTCGCTCATTGTGTTAGCTTGAGACTCGTCACTGTCGGAGGCCCACAAGAAGAAATGGCAGCCGCTACCCTGTGGCTTGGCACACTTGTAAAATAGGCGTCCTGCGATCACAATGATATAAATGGATAAAAATGATATATACATGACGAAAGTTAATCGAAAATAATGCTCTAATTTTTATCGCTTTGACTATTTAAGATGAGTCGGATGATATCTCATATACAGAAGCACATCATACTTTCTTTCACGATGAAAAGTATATCAGAAGAGCTCCTTTGATTATAAATCTTACCTATATTCGGTCCTTCTTTTCTCACTGTCAATTGGATTGCAGTTTCGTGGCAATTACACATGATCACAGCATTATTGTCTATATTACCCCACGTTGTGGTCCTATTGGCTGTACTGTGAGAACTTCCGGACGCAGTCCAATTTGATGTATTTTCCAGACTATTTGCATTATCCCAGTCATCATTTATCCAGAAATCGGCGTTTCCTCCGTTATTAGGTATCGTCGTGTTTTTATTCGCTGTAATTAGCCTGTTTGATTTGGAATTGTGATTTCGCGCACGTCCTCTAGGTACACTAGAATTTCCAATATTATTAGTTTGACTTGGTCCAGGTCTTGGGTTGGAGAAGCTAGAGTTGGGAGCCGATTGATGTCGCTGAGTAGATCCGATTGTCGTAGCAAAACTTTGAGATGCAGAGCTTGATGTATTATTTTGGATGGTATGATTCGACCTTCCAGTTTGTCGGATGCAATCATTCTTAATGTTCAACATCTCATTAAATGTGGAGTCACAGCCTATGCAAGTAGTATAAGAAGTACCATATAAGGGCACTACATTCCTGACCAACTTGAACTTTAACTTGCGAATGTTCTCTGTACACTGGAAATGGATTGTATTTGTTTACGTCTGTATATGTTAAAAATTGTCATATAAACAAATAAAGAAATATATATAAAAATTGTCATATAAACAAATAAGAAATATATATATAATGTGTAATTGAGATGCGTCGTGATTAGAGATGTATCTACCTGATTGCACGTCTCGCTCAAGACTTCTACGTCTTCTATAGCTTCCGACAACCAGATTACATTAGTACACGCTGGATAACCCGCACAACTGATGTATTTTCCTCTGCCCTGCTTCCTATTCTTCAAAATCATGTTAGAGCCGCATCTTGGACATTTGAAGATACTAACGTCTTCGACGAATCGCGATAACGTTTCCCCATTCTCAATAGGTCTTTCGTCGAGGTAGCGTGCTAAGGCATCATCTATGAGATTAGCGCGCTCTATCGCTATTTTAAACACCTCGCGGTACTTGTTAATTTGGCTCTGTAATACCTCGTTTGGATCTTTTTGACGCTGGCATATTCTACAAGAATGATTTCAATTAATAAAAATAATAAAAGTACAACTGTATACGCATCACTTTTTGGAGATAATGCGATTAAAAACTGATATTATAAATATTATAATCACACATTAATATTAGCTATGAAGACAAAGCATTTAATCGACTCACAATTGCAAATCTTTCTCTAAATCGGCACGCAAGTTCGGCTTAGACATCTGGAAACCCATATTGTCGTAACCCATCACCAGTCCGATACCTAACTTGCCCGGCATGAAGTGTTGAGTGTCCGTCAGGCCTACGTATTGCCGGGATTTGATCGTATCGATATGTTCAGCATGAGTGGCGTCTGTACCAATACCATGTTTGTCCATCAACGCAATCAGCTCGGCTTCAGTTAACAAATTCGGCGGTGAGGTCTTCTCTTCCACCATGTCTATGCTAGTAGGCCTGAAGACCTGTCTCGGCTGATAAGAGTGAATCTCTTTGTCGTTCCACTTTTCGTATATATATACATCGAGATAATTCTTCGCCAAGACTTCAAGACCGTTGGTCGTGAACTTCTCTCCCGCTATATCGATCTCTACCGTTGTTTCTTGTCCCTCCGCGTTTTTTGACACACAAGCCAAGAAATGCCTAACGACGAATTCGTATACTTTCGCCTCGTTTCCTGTTAACAAGTTAATCGACTCACCTGCGATGTAACTCGGCTTTAACTTACAGAAACGGACAACGACAATTGTTGACATACCTTGTAGGTTATCGGTATATTTAGTAGGATGAATAGGGGGATGTGCCTGGTCGCTTTTCTTTCCTTGCCTGGGAATTATCCCAGACTCTAATAAACCGCGCGCAAAGTTGCCCCACGCTTGATTATTCACCTGCTGTTCCACTAAAGCAGCCAAATTCAATTCTTTCGGAAATATATTGGTCTCTGTACGCGGATAACTAATGAGACCCTGAGTGTACAATCTCTCTGCTATTCTCATCGTTTCTTTTGCGTTTAGACGCAACTTGCGCGAGCCTTGCTTTTCTAGTTCCTAATTCGAGAAATTTTAGGTCACTTAACATACAAAGAAACCTCGTATTTGCCAGTTTTATTACTCACAATGGTATCCAAGGGTAAGGGTCGCCATTTGCTCTTCGGCTTGCACGTTACTTTCTCCACTGTAGCCTCCGGTCGTTCCAAACACATGTCCAGAAATATCTGGCAGGGCATTTTCTCAAACAATCTCACTCTGGCCCATCTAAATTCTACGAATATTCCATCGTGTTCGTCGATCACTTTGATCTTCCAATATGGCTCAGACTTGAATCGATCAATGGCTAGGAACCTCTCAACTACAAATCCAAGAGTAGGGAATTGACAGCTCCCATAACTGATGAGCATATTGCTAAGAGTGTCAGGAAACACTTTCTGTAGTCTCAAAGTTTGAAATCTGGTGAACGCTGCACCTATCAACGCGCATATCGATCATACAGAAAGTTTGCATATTAGCAATTGATTGCAATCTCGATTGACAACATAAATCTTAGCTAATACAATCAATACCAATTCTTAAATCTAATTCGCTTCTTACGTCTACAGCATCACTCATTGCTTTATCAGGTTCTCCCAAGGTTTGTAAAGCTCTTTCAATGGACTGTTTTGTAATTTCTGAGAATTTCGCCCTAAAACACAAAACCATGATGTACTAAAAACATAGCAGATACTGTTAAACAAACCAAAGAGATTCATAATTTTATTACCTATAAATGCGAATATTCGGCTTGATTACTTGACAAACTTGTATGATTTCAAAGCCTATGTTCTCTCCTTCTCTATCGCAATCTGTCCAAATAATTAATGCATTACAGGATCGTATTTCTCGTTCCAGAGTCTTCTTGATCTTTATATAACTTTCATCAGAACATTGTTTGAAGACTGGAGCATCAAATAAGCTCAAGGGATGGCAACCTTGCCATTTACGATAGGACCCAGTAAATTCAAAGCCTAACAAATGACCAGACACTGATGTCATTATCATTTGACAATTTTGCCCCCACAGTTGCACATTAAATTCAAAGATTTTGTTATAGACAGATAAACCTTCTCTCTGTAACAAATAGTTAAATATTATTATAAGTAAAAATAATTATTATAAGTAAAAATATAGAATTGATTATTTGCAGATGTATGAATAATAGTTGCTTTCTTCAAATTTCTATCGTTATAAGACAAATATATATTATTGTTATAAGACAAATATATATTATCGTTATAAGACAAATATATATAAATATATTTTGTTTACCTTTCTGCTGGTACCACGCGATAAAAAGGCAGCAATATTTTTGGCAGCATCATGTTTTTCAGCAACACTGAGTACTTTCATGACGTCTTTCGAAGAATATCGTCTTACAGTACGAGGAACTTTTGTTGACTTATATAGATTGCTGAATGAGTATTTGTTACTTGCAACTGTCAAATTACACGATACAGAACTTACTAATTTATACAACTTAAAGAAAGCCATAACATGTTTCCTGGTTATCAACACTCGATTGGGAGATTATGATTTCATAGTAATAACATAATCTCTAAATGCTCCAGAGCGATAGTGATATGAGATTAATCATTAATTGTTAAATTAGAACATTGATACGTTATCGAAAGAGAAGAGAGAAAAGCCGATTCAGAATAAGTTGCAATAGAAACAAACTTGAGAGCGACTACCGAGCCAATTACACTAGGACGCTTTTTCCGCCAAATTCTGCCCTTCTTTCTTCCTTCAATAGATGGCTCTGGGTCTATGGAAGCAGAGAGGAAGCTGAGAGCGGCCAACACGGCGTTTTCGGCGACACCGATTTTTCGCACTGGGAATGGGCGCTATCTGCATCCATTTTGAGAGGGGAACTACGATGCTACATCCACTTTTAGGTCTCGACGGTAAAATCTGCATCTGATGGCTGTCCGTGCTACATCCACTTTCAGGCGGTTTATGTCCGTGCTACAACCATAATAGCGTACTTGACAAGCACGGTCTCGCGCATTGTTATGCATTTGTAACATGAATTAACATGTTAACATGCACAAAAAAAATAAGAATTGAGATTGTATATGATTAATATCATGAAGATTATATACGATTTATATCTATATATAAATATATGATAATAAGATAATATTTTGTGTGTACCCAAAATTATTTTTCTAAAATATTTCAGCGTTACGTTAGTATTTATTTATACTCCGGCAGGCGTTTTTTAGCGCAGTTGTGTCCGTGTGCATGTGTTGCATTGAAAGTGTGCGTGACGTACGTGTGCATATACGCACTCACACACACACACATACGTGTCATACGCAACAGATAGAATCTCAGGATATATGCTTAAACATTTTCAATTGCCGTACGTTTCTATGTAAGAATGTAGTCGGCACACACACACAGAGAAACTGCTCCCGTCTATCCGTCTGAAGTCCCGCCCACCGCTCGGCTTGCTTTGACGACCCAAGCGAAAGAGAGAGAGAGAAAGGGAATGTGTTCGCTCCATCTCGCTCTGATTCGCAACGTTGCCGAGATTGTGCTTCCCGACACACAGCCGAGACTGACGTTTCACTCTCGGCGTGAATCCAACGAGATGATCAATAGCAATCGATTTCGACTAAACTCGTTGTGTCGATAGATTTGCATGACAAATTAACATTGCACTTAAAGATACGGCGTAGCATTGAAGCGTTTGCAAGAAAGTCGCGATTGAAAATCGCGAGTACTTCATGAACCAAATGAAGGAACGAACTTCTCAAAGAACGTGTGGCTTGGTGGAAGTACGCTGGACTCGCGGGGTCGGTGGTTCGCATCTCCTTGGCGATCGGCGTTGTCCTTTTTCGCCAATCATTTTTTTTTTCGTTTTTTAGGAAAATGCACGTGTTGCATACAACATACGTGTATCACAATACATTTTTTTTCATTTTTTAAGAAAATGCACGTATTGCATACAACACACGGGCATCGCAAGCATTGCATGTTTCGTCGATGACACTTCCTCTGAGACCTCGTCCTCCGCTCGACTTGTTTCGACGAGTCAAGCAAAAGAGACACAGAGAATGTGTTCGTTCCATCACCTCTGTGAAGATGGCCCTTCATTCTTCAAATTTGAAAAGAATTATTAGTTCTGAACGCCCCTCGCAGAGTTCTAGAGTTCGCAATCCTTTATAGAAAGAGTTCCGTCATTTAAAGTAGAGAAAATACCATTTTAAAAATCGGAGGGCCAACTTCACGACGCCCCTCATTATGTAAAAAATGACAATTTTTTTTAGAGTTCCAGATAAATTTTTAAGTTCTATAGTTCTAGAAAAGTTTTAAAAATAGTTCTGTTTAAAACAATAAGAAAAATTATATTTAAAATTCTCGAATTAGAAAACGAAAAATGGCAAGAACTCTACCAATTTTGGTTTTAGCGCGTCGCGTGTTAATAATAATCTTTAGAATTCGTGATGGGCTAACCAGAACTCTGAATAAAACATCGGATTTTCAAAAAAATTGATTGTTTATTCACCACGTAAAATTTTTTTTCGGAAATCCGATGTTTCATTCAGAGTTCTGGTTAGCCCCTCACAAGTTCTGAAGATTATTATTCACACTCGGAACGCTAAAACCAAAATTGAAAGAGTTGTCGCCGATTTTTGTCCCTCGAGTCGAATATTTCCATGTCCCTCGGATCGAAAGATTTTTTCGGAAATCCGACGTTCCATTCAGAGTTCTGGTTAGCTCCTCACAAACTCTGAAGGTTATTATTAACACTCGGAGCGCTAAAACCAAAATTGAAAGAATTCTCGCCGATTTTCGTCCCAAGAGTCGAATATTTCAATGTCCCTCAGCTCGAAAATCGGCGAGAACTCTTTCAATTTTGGTTTTAGCGCTCCGAGTGTTAATAATAATCTTTAGAACTCGTGCGGGGCTAACCAGAACTCTGAATGAAACGTCGGATTTCCGAAAATAAATTTACTGAGTGAGATGGGAGTCGCAATTTATGGAAAAATGTAGCGTTTTTACAGTGAAATCCGGTGATCCGGTGGAAAATCGGTTGACCCATATTTGCCTATACACGTATAGGGAAAAATATTATTATATTATCATTATACATAGTACTATCTCGATGCACGAATCACTATAGCTCTCTTCCAGCAGTTGAACGTACATTATATTTACAACTATCGCCGCTACGTGGCGCCCGATGGCATTGGCATACTCAGAGTGGAATTAAAGAACTAGGAGAGGATAAAACGCGAACGTAGCAGTTGTAAAGCATCGCTTCTCGGCTCTCTGAGCTCAGATTACAGTTTTCCAACCTTTCTCCGTTGATATCTCCACTTCTACTGGGAGCAGAGAGTCGTCATTTACGGCAAAATGTAGGGTTTTGAGAGGACCTTAATTTGTGCCAGAAACAGGCCTGCATCTCTAAATGTTTAGGAGATATCGAAGGCTAAAGTTTTCCAACATTTCTCCGTTGATATCTCCACTTCTACTGCGAGCAGAGAGCCGTCATTTACGGCAAAATGTAGGGTTTTGAGAGGACTTCATTTTGATGCCAGAACCAGGCCTGTATCTCTAACCGTTTAGGAGATATCAAAGATTAAAGATTTCCAAAATTTCTCCGTTGATATCTCCGCTTCTACTGGGAGTAGAGAGTCGTCAATGTAGTTGAAAATGTAGGGTTTTGTGAGGACTTTAATTTGGTGCCAGAACCAGGCCTGTATCTCTAACCGTTTAGGAGATATCGAAGGTTAAAGTTTTCCAACCTTTCTGCGTTGATATCTCCGCTTCTACTGGGAGTAGAGAGTCGCCACTTACGGCAAAATGTAGGGTTTTGAGAGGGCTTTAATTTGGTGCCAGACCAGGCCTGTATCTCTAACCGTTTAGGAGATATCGAAGGTTAAAGTTTTCCAAGCTTTCTCCGTCGATATCTCCGCTTCTACTGGGAGTAGAGAGTCGTCACTTACGGCAAAATGTAGGGTTTTGAGAGGACTTTAATTTGGTGCCAGAACCAGGCCTGTATCTCTAACCGTTTAGGAGATATCGAAGGTTAAAGTTTTCCAAGCTTTCTCCCGTCGATATCTCCGCTTCTACTGGGAGTAGAGAGTCGTCCTTACCAAAATGTAGGGTTTTGAAGGCTTTAATTTGGTGCCAGACAGGCCTGTATCTCTAACCGTTTAGGAGATATCGAAGGTTAAAGTTTTCCAAGCTTTCTCCGTCGATATCTCCGCTTCTACTGGGAGTAGAGAGTCGTCCACTTACGGCAAAATGTAGGGTTTTGAGAGGACTTTAGGACTTTAATTTGGTGCCAGAACAGGCCTGTATCTCTAACCGTTTAGGAGATATCGAAGGTTAAAGTTTTCCAAGCTTTCTCCGTCGATATCTCCGCTTCTACTGGGAGTAGAGAGTCGTCACTTACGGCAAAATGTAGGGTTTTGAGAGGACTTTAATTTGTGCCGAACAGCCTGTATCTCTAAACCGTTTAGGAGATATCGAAGGTTAAAGTTTTCCAACCTTTCTCCGTCGATATCTCCGCTTCTACTGGGAGTAGAGAGTCGTCACTTAGGCAAAATGTAGGGTTTTGAGAGGACTTTAATTTGGTGCCAGACCCAGGCCTGTATCTCTAACCGTTTAGGAGATATCGAAGTTAAAGTTTTCCAAGCTTTCTCCCTTGATATCTCCGCTTCTACTGGGAGTAGAGAGTCGTCATTAGCCAAAATGTAGGGTTTTGAGAGGCTTTAATTTGGTTCCAGAACCAGGCCTGTATCTCTAACCGTTTAGGAGATATCGAAGGTTAAAGTTTTCCAACTTTCTCCGTGATATCTCCGCTTCTACTGGGAGTAGAGAGTCGTCATTAGGCAAAATCGTAGGGTTTTGAGAGGACTTTAATTTGGTGCCAGAACCAGGCTGTATCTCTAACCGTTTAGGAGATATCGAAGGTTAAAGTTTTCCAAGCTTTCTCCGTCGATATCTCCGCTTCTACTTGGGAGTAGAGAGTCGTCCATTAGCAAAATGTAGGGTTTTGAAAGGGCTTTAATTTGGTACCTGTCCGAAGCCTGTATCTCTAACCGTTTAGGAGATATCGAAGGTTAAAGTTTTCCAAGCTTTCTCCGTCGATATCTCCGCTTCTACTGGAGTAGAGAGTCGTCACTTACGGCAAAATGTAGGGTTTTGAGAGGACTTTAATTTGGTGCCAGAACCAGGCCTGTATCTCTAACCGTTTAGGAGATATCGAAGGTTAAAGTTTTCCAACCTTTCTCCGTCGATATCCATCTTCTCCGTCGATATTCCGCTTCTACTGGGAGTAGAGAGTCGTCCATGTAGTCCAAAATGTAGGGTTTTGAAAGGGCTTTAATTTGGTACCTGTCCGAAGCCTGTATCTCTAACCGTTTAGGAGATATCGAAGGTTAAAGTTTTCCAACTTTCTCCGTCGATATCTCCGCTTCTACTGGGAGTAGAGGTCGTCCATGTAGTGCAAAATGTAGGGTTTTGAAGGGCTTTAATTTGGTACCTGTCCGAAGCCTGTATCTCTAACCGTTTAGGAGATATCGAAGGTTAAAGTTTTCCAACCTTTCTCCGTCGATATCCAGTCTTCATCCGTCGATATCTCCGCTTCTACTGGGAGTAGAGAGTCGTCCATGTAGTCCAAAATGTAGGGTTTTTGAAGGGCTTTAATTTGGTACCTGTCCGAAGCCTGTATCTCCAACCGTTTAGGAGATATCGAAGGTTAAAGTTTTCCCAACCTTTTCCGTCGATATCCAGTCTTCATCCGTCGATATCTCCGCTTCTACTGGGAGTAGAGGTCGTCCATGTAGTCCAAAATGTAGGGTTTTGAAAGGGCTTTAATTTGGTACCTGTCCGAAGCCTGTATCTCTAACCGTTTAGGAGATATCGAAGGTTAAAGTTTTTCCAACCTTTCTCCGTCGATATCCAGCTTCATCGTCGATATCTCCGCTTCTACTGGAGTAGAGGGTCGTCCATGTAGTCCAAAATGTAGGGTTTTGAAGGGCTTTAATTTGGTACCTGTCCGAAGCCTGTATCTCTAACCGTTTAGGAGATATCGAAGGTTAAAGTTTTCCAACCTTTCTCCGTCGATATCTCCGCTTCTACTGGGAGTAGAGAGTCGTCCATGTAGTCCAAAATGTAGGGTTTTTGAAAGGGCTTTAATTTGGTACCTGTCCGAAGCCTGTATCTCTAACCGTTTAGGAGATATCGAAGGTTAAAGTTTTTCAACCTTTTCTCCCGTCGATATCTCCGCTTCTACTGGGAGTAGAGAGTCGTCCATGTAGTCCAAAATGTAGGGTTTTGGAAAGGGGCTTTAATTTGGTACCAGTCCGAAGCCTGTATCTCTAACCGTTTAGGAGATATCGAAGGTTAAAGTTTTCCAACCTTTCTCCGTCGATATCCAGCTTCCCGTGATATCTCCGCTTCTATTGGGAGTAGAGGGTCCATGTAGTCCAAAATGTAGGGTTTTGAAAGGGCTTTAATTTTGTAACCTGTCGACGGATGAAGCCTGTATCTCTAACCGTTTAGGAGATATCGAAGGTTAAAGTTTTCCAACCTTTCTCCGTCGATATCTCCGCTTCTACTGGAGTAGAGAANTGTAGTTTGAAAGGGCTTTAATTTGGTACTGTCGAGCTGTATTTACCCGTTTAGGAGAATCGAAGGTTAAAAGTTTTCTAACCTTTCTCCGTCGATATCCAGCCTTCATCCGTCGATATCTCCGCTTCTATTGGGAGTAGAGGGTCGTCATTGTAGTCCAAAATGTAGGGTTTTGAAAGGGCTTTAATTTGGTACCTGTCCGAAGCCTGTATCTCTAACCGTTTAGGAGATATCGAAGGTTAAAGTTTTCTAACCTTTCTCCGTCGATATCCAGCCTTCATCCGTCGATATCTCCGCTTCTATTGGGAGTAGAGGGTCGTCATTGTAGTCCAAAATGTAGGGTTTTGAAAGGGCTTTAATTTGGTACCTGTCCGAAGCCTGTATCTCTAACCGTTTAGGAGATATCGAAGGTTAAAGTTTTCTAACCTTTCTCCGTCGATATCCTTCCCGCTTCTATTGGGAGTAGAGGGTCGTCATTGTAGTCCAAAATGTAGGGTTTTGAAAGGGCTTTAATTTGGTACCTGTCCGAAGCCTGTATCTCTAACCGTTTAGGAGATATCGAAGGTTAAAGTTTTCTAACCTTTCTCCGTCGATATCCAGCCTTCATTCGTCGATATCTCCGCTTCTATTGGGAGTAGAGGGTCGTCCATTGTAGTCCAAAATGTAGGGTTTTGAAAGGGCTTTAATTTGGTACCTGTCCGAAGCCTGTATCTCTAACCGTTTAGGAGATATCGAAGGTTAAAGTTTTCTAACCTTTCTCCGTCGATATCCAGCCTTCATCCGTCGATATCTCCGCTTCTATTGGGAGTAGAGGGTCGTCATTGTAGTCCAAAATGTAGGGTTTTGAAAGGGCTTTAATTTGGTACCTGTCCGAAGCCTGTATCTCTAACCGTTTAGGAGATATCGAAGGTTAAAGTTTTCTAACCTTTCTCCGTCGATATCCAGCCTTCATCCGTCGATATCTCCGCTTCTATTGGGAGTAGAGGGTCGTCATTGTAGTCCAAAATGTAGGGTTTTGAAAGGGCTTTAATTTGGTACCTGTCCGAAGCCTGTATCTCTAACCGTTTAGGAGATATCGAAGGTTAAAGTTTTCTAACCTTTCTCCGTCGATATCCAGCCTTCATCGTCGATATCTCCGCTTCTATTGGGAGTAGAGGGTCGTCGTCATTGTAGTCCAAAATGTAGGGTTTTGAAAGGGCTTTAATTTGGTACCTGTCCGAAGCCTGTATCTCTAACCGTTTAGGAGATATCGAAGGTTAAAGTTTTCTAACCTTTCTCCGTCGATATCCAGCCTTCATCCGTCGATATCTCCGCTTCTATTGGGAGTAGAGGGTCGTCATTGTAGTCCAAAATGTAGGGTTTTGAAAGGGCTTTAATTTGGTACCTGTCCGAAGCCTGTATCTCTAACCGTTTAGGAGATATCGAAGGTTAAAGTTTTCTAACCTTTCTCCGTCGATATCCAGCCTTCATTCGTCGATATCTCCGCTTCTATTGGGAGTAGAGGGTCGTCCATTGTAGTCCAAAATGTAGGGTTTTGAAAGGGCTTTAATTTGGTACCTGTCCGAAGCCTGTATCTCTAACCGTTTAGGAGATATCGAAGGTTAAAGTTTTCTAACCTTTCTCCGTCGATATCCAGCCTTCATCCGTCGATATCTCCGCTTCTATTGGGAGTAGAGGGTCGTCATTGTAGTCCAAAATGTAGGGTTTTGAAAGGGCTTTAATTTGGTACCTGTCCGAAGCCTGTATCTCTAACCGTTTAGGAGATATCGAAGGTTAAAGTTTTCTAACCTTTCTCCGTCGATATCCAGCCTTCATCCGTCGATATCTCCGCTTCTATTGGGAGTAGAGGGTCGTCCATTGTAGTCCAAAATGTAGGGTTTTGAAAGGGCTTTAATTTGGTACCTGTCCGAAGCCTGTATCTCTAACCGTTTAGGAGATATCGAAGGTTAAAGTTTTCTAACCTTTCTCCGTCGATATCCAGCCTTCATCCGTCGATATCTCCGCTTCTATTGGGAGTAGAGGGTCGTCCATTGTAGTCCAAAATGTAGGGTTTTGAAAGGGCTTTAATTTGGTACCTGTCCGAAGCCTGTATCTCTAACCGTTTAGGAGATATCGAAGGTTAAAGTTTTCTAACCTTTCTCCGTCGATATCCAGCCTTCATCCGTCGATATCTCCGCTTCTATTGGGAGTAGAGGGTCGTCATTGTAGTCCAAAATGTAGGGTTTTGAAAGGGCTTTAATTTGGTACCTGTCCGAAGCCTGTATCTCTAACCGTTTAGGAGATATCGAAGGTTAAAGTTTTCTAACCTTTCTCCGTCGATATCCAGCCTTCATCCGTCGATATCTCCGCTTCTATTGGGAGTAGAGGGTCGTCCATTGTAGTCCAAAATGTAGGGTTTTGAAAGGGCTTTAATTTGGTACCTGTCCGAAGCCTGTATCTCTAACCGTTTAGGAGATATCGAAGGTTAAAGTTTTCTAACCTTTCTCCGTCGATATCCAGCCTTCATCCGTCGATATCTCCGCTTCTATTGGGAGTAGAGGGTCGTCCATTGTAGTCCAAAATGTAGGGTTTTGAAAGGGCTTTAATTTGGTACCTGTCCGAAGCCTGTATCTCTAACCGTTTAGGAGATATCGAAGGTTAAAGTTTTCTAACCTTTCTCCGTCGATATCCAGCCTTCATCCGTCGATATCTCCGCTTCTATTGGGAGTAGAGGGTCGTCATTGTAGTCCAAAATGTAGGGTTTTGAAAGGGCTTTAATTTGGTACCTGTCCGAAGCCTGTATCTCTAACCGTTTAGGAGATATCGAAGGTTAAAGTTTTCTAACCTTTCTCCGTCGATATCCAGCCTTCATCCGTCGATATCTCCGCTTCTATTGGGAGTAGAGGGTCGTCATTGTAGTCCAAAATGTAGGGTTTTGAAAGGGCTTTAATTTGGTACCTGTCCGAAGCCTGTATCTCTAACCGTTTAGGAGATATCGAAGGTTAAAGTTTTCTAACCTTTCTCCGTCGATATCCAGCCTTCATCCGTCGATATCTCCGCTTCTATTGGGAGTAGAGGGTCGTCATTGTAGTCCAAAATGTAGGGTTTTGAAAGGGCTTTAATTTGGTACCTGTCCGAAGCCTGTATCTCTAACCGTTTAGGAGATATCGAAGGTTAAAGTTTTCTAACCTTTCTCCGTCGATATCCAGCCTTCATCCGTCGATATCTCCGCTTCTATTGGGAGTAGAGGGTCGTCATTGTAGTCCAAAATGTAGGGTTTTGAAAGGGCTTTAATTTGGTACCTGTCCGAAGCCTGTATCTCTAACCGTTTAGGAGATATCGAAGGTTAAAGTTTTCTAACCTTTCTCCGTCGATATCCAGCCTTCATCCGTCGATATCTCCGCTTCTATTGGGAGTAGAGGGTCGTCATTGTAGTCCAAAATGTAGGGTTTTGAAAGGGCTTTAATTTGGTACCTGTCCGAAGCCTGTATCTCTAACCGTTTAGGAGATATCGAAGGTTAAAGTTTTCTAACCTTTCTCCGTCGATATCCAGCCTTCATCCGTCGATATCTCCGCTTCTATTGGGAGTAGAGGGTCGTCATTGTAGTCCAAAATGTAGGGTTTTGAAAGGGCTTTAATTTGGTACCTGTCCGAAGCCTGTATCTCTAACCGTTTAGGAGATATCGAAGGTTAAAGTTTTCTAACCTTTCTCCGTCGATATCCAGCCTTCATCCGTCGATATCTCCGCTTCTATTGGGAGTAGAGGGTCGTCATTGTAGTCCAAAATGTAGGGTTTTGAAAGGGCTTTAATTTGGTACCTGTCCGAAGCCTGTATCTCTAACCGTTTAGGAGATATCGAAGGTTAAAGTTTTCTAACCTTTCTCCGTCGATATCCAGCCTTCATCCGTCGATATCTCCGCTTCTATTGGGAGTAGAGGGTCGTCATTGTAGTCCAAAATGTAGGGTTTTGAAAGGGCTTTAATTTGGTACCTGTCCGAAGCCTGTATCTCTAACCGTTTAGGAGATATCGAAGGTTAAAGTTTTCTAACCTTTCTCCGTCGATATCCAGCCTTCATCCGTCGATATCTCCGCTTCTATTGGGAGTAGAGGGTCGTCATTGTAGTCCAAAATGTAGGGTTTTGAAAGGGCTTTAATTTGGTACCTGTCCGAAGCCTGTATCTCTAACCGTTTAGGAGATATCGAAGGTTAAAGTTTTCTAACCTTTCTCCGTCGATATCCAGCCTTCATCCGTCGATATCTCCGCTTCTATTGGGAGTAGAGGGTCGTCATTGTAGTCCAAAATGTAGGGTTTTGAAAGGGCTTTAATTTGGTACCTGTCCGAAGCCTGTATCTCTAACCGTTTAGGAGATATCGAAGGTTAAAGTTTTCTAACCTTTCTCCGTCGATATCCAGCCTTCATCCGTCGATATCTCCGCTTCTATTGGGAGTAGAGGGTCGTCATTGTAGTCCAAAATGTAGGGTTTTGAAAGGGCTTTAATTTGGTACCTGTCCGAAGCCTGTATCTCTAACCGTTTAGGAGATATCGAAGGTTAAAGTTTTCTAACCTTTCTCCGTCGATATCCAGCCTTCATCCGTCGATATCTCCGCTTCTATTGGGAGTAGAGGGTCGTCCATTGTAGTCCAAAATGTAGGGTTTTGAAAGGGCTTTAATTTGGTACCTGTCCGAAGCCTGTATCTCTAACCGTTTAGGAGATATCGAAGGTTAAAGTTTTCTAACCTTTCTCCGTCGATATCCAGCCTTCATCCGTCGATATCTCCGCTTCTATGGGAGTAGAGGGTCGTCCATGTAGTCCAAAATGTAGGGTTTTGAAAGGGCTTTAATTTGGTACCTGTCCGAAGCCTGTATCTCTAACCGTTTAGGAGATATCGAAGGTTAAAGTTTTCTAACCTTTCTCCGTCGATATCCAGCCTTCATCCGTCGATATCTCCGCTTCTTATGGGAGTAGAGGGTCGTCCATGTAGTCCAAAATGTAGGGTTTTGAAAGGGCTTTAATTTGGTACCTGTCCGAAGCCTGTATCTCTAACCGTTTAGGAGATATCGAAGGTTAAAGTTTTCCAACCTTTCTCCGTCGATATCCAGCCTTCATCCGTCGATATCTCCGCTTCTATTGGGAGTAGAGGGTCGTCCATGTAGTCCAAAATGTAGGGTTTTGAAAGGGCTTTAATTTGGTACCTGTCCGAAGCCTGTATCTCTAACCGTTTAGGAGATATCGAAGGTTAAAGTTTTCCAACCTTTCTCCGTCGATATCCAGCCTTCATCCGTCGATATCTCCGCTTCTACTGGGAGTAGAGAGTCGTCCATGTAGTCCAAAATGTAGGGTTTTGAAAGGGCTTTAATTTGGTACCTGTCCGAAGCCTGTATCTCTAACCGTTTAGGAGATATCGAAGGTTAAAGTTTTCCAACCTTTCTCCGTCGATATCCAGCCTTCATCCGTCGATATCTCCGCTTCTATTGGGAGTAGAGGGTCGTCCATGTAGTCCAAAATGTAGGGTTTTGAAAGGGCTTTAATTTGGTACCTGTCCGAAGCCTGTATCTCTAACCGTTTAGGAGATATCGAAGGTTAAAGTTTTCAACCTTTCTCCGTCGATATCCAGCTTCATCCGTCGATATCTCCGCTTCTATGGGAGTAGAGGTCGTCCATGTAGTCCAAAATGTAGGGTTTTGAAAGGGCTTTAATTTGGTACCTGTCCGAAGCCTGTATCTCTAACCGTTTAGGAGATATCGAAGGTTAAAGTTTTCCAACCTTTCTCCGTCGATATCCAGCTTCATCCGTCGATATCTCCGCTTCTACTGGGAGTAGAGGTCGTCCATGTAGTCCAAAATGTAGGGTTTTGAAAGGGCTTTAATTTGGTACCTGTCCGAAGCCTGTATCTCTAACCGTTTAGGAGATATCGAAGGTTAAAGTTTTCCAACCTTTCTCCGTCGATATCCAGCCTTCATCCGTCGATATCTCCGCTTCTACTGGGAGTAGAGAGTCGTCCATGTAGTCCAAAATGTAGGGTTTTGAAAGGGCTTTAATTTGGTACCTGTCCGAAGCCTGTATCTCTAACCGTTTAGGAGATATCGAAGGTTAAAGTTTTCCAACCTTTCTCCGTCGATATCTCTTCTCCGTCGATATCTCCGCTTCTACTGGGAGTAGAGAGTCGTCCATGTAGTCCAAAATGTAGGGTTTTGAAAGGGCTTTAATTTGGTACCTGTCCGAAGCCTGTATCTCTAACCGTTTAGGAGATATCGAAGGTTAAAGTTTTCCAACCTTTCTCCGTCGATATCCAGCTTCATCCGTCGATATCTCCGCTTCTACTGGGAGTAGAGAGTCGTCCATGTAGTCCAAAATGTAGGGTTTTGAAAGGGCTTTAATTTGGTACCTGTCCGAAGCCTGTATCTCTAACCGTTTAGGAGATATCGAAGGTTAAAGTTTTCCAACCTTTCTCCGTCGATATCCAGCCTTCATCCGTCGATATCTCCGCTTCTACTGGGAGTAGAGGTCGTCCATGTAGTCCAAAATGTAGGGTTTTGAAAGGGCTTTAATTTGGTACCTGTCCGAAGCCTGTATCTCTAACCGTTTAGGAGATATCGAAGGTTAAAGTTTTCCAACCTTTCTCCGTCGATATCCAGCTTCATCCGTCGATATCTCCGCTTCTACTGGGAGTAGAGAGTCGTCCATGTAGTCCAAAATGTAGGGTTTTGAAAGGGCTTTAATTTGGTACCTGTCCGAAGCCTGTATCTCTAACCGTTTAGGAGATATCGAAGGTTAAAGTTTTCCAACCTTTCTCCGTCGATATCTCCGCTTCTACTGGGAGTAGAGAGTCGTCCATGTAGTCCAAAATGTAGGGTTTTGAAAGGGCTTTAATTTGGTACCGTCCGAAGCCTGTATCTCTAACCGTTTAGGAGATATCGAAGGTTAAAGTTTTCCAACCTTTCCGTTGATATCTCCGTTCTACTGGGAGTAGAGAGTCGTCATTTAGGCAAAATGTAGGGTTTTGAAGGCTTTATTTTGGTGCCAGACAGCCTGTATCTCTAACCGTTTAGATATATCGAAGGTTAAAGTTTTCCAGCCTTTCGTTGATATCTCCGCTTCTACTGGGAGTAGAGATTCGTCATTTGCGGCAAAATGTAGGGTTTTGAGAGGACTTTATTTTGGTGCCAGAAACAGGCCTGTATCTCTAGCCGTTTAGGAGATATCGAAGGTTAAAATTTTCCAACCTTTTACCGTTGATATCTCTGCTTCTACTAGTAGTTGAAAGTCGTAATTTACGGGAAAATGTAGGGTTTTGAGAGGACTATATTTTGGTGCAAGAAACAGGCCTGTATCTCTAGCCGTTTAGGAGATATCGAATGTTAAATTTTTCCAACTTTTTCCGTTCCAACAAATTAACTTGAATAAACGTATGATTAGTATCAATTTTTCTTCTCTTATAAAGAAATGAAAGAATAAATCAGTACCGAAAATTGAAGACCGATCAATATTTAATTGTATGTATACTTTGTTGATTCCCCTGGCGGGGTTACAAATTCCAATACAACTTCTCCTTACTTCCTATTACGCTCGCCCCTATCCTCTTGCACACGCACACACACACACACACACACACACACACTCCCATCCCCTGCCCCTCCTTATAACTACTTTACAAATATCTTATATCTACTCGCTCGCTTATCTCTTATAATTAATTGTTCGCTTGTCATCTATTCTTATACATATGTATATATATATATTTCTATGCCGCTGTTACTCCTATAATTCTTATATCCTAACGCCGATTTTCGCTTTCCTCCATTCATTACATTCCTTCACAGTTTCTCCCTCGCTCTCTCTCTCTCTCATCCTTTTAATCCTCTTCGTCCTCCCTCTCGCCCCCTCCTTTCCTTCACCTCTCTCATCCCCCTCTCCCTCCACCCTCCTAGCAGCCTTTCTACCACCTATCCCCATCCCTCTCCCTCTCCCCCCATCCCATAAACGAACGACCCGTCCACGATCAATATTTAATTTATTCAGCAAATTAACGCGGATAAATGAACGATTCGTATCAATTTTTTCTTTTCTTATACAGAAATGAAAGAGTAAAACAGTATCGAAAATTGAATATTGATTAATACCATAAATCAGTGTCAGAAAATTGTTTAAGTGCAATGACAATTTGTTCTTATTTTTCACGTACTTACCCCTCTAATTTAATCAACAAATTAACTCTGCTAACGAACGGTCCGTATCAATTTTTCTTTTCTTATAAAGAAATGAGAGAATAAATCAGTACCGAAAACCGAAGATCGATCAATACGTAATTTTTCCATCAAACTAACGCGGATAAATGAACGATTCGTGTTAATTTTCTGTTTTCTTAGAGAAATGAAAGAGTAAATCAGTACCGAATATCGAATATCGATTAATACCGTAAATCAGTGTCAGAAAATTGTCCAAGTGCAAAGACAATTTGCTCACATTTTTCAGGTACTTACCCGTCTAAACTTATTCAACAAATTAACGCGGATAAACGAACGATTGGTATCAATTTTTTTGTCTTATAAAAAATGAGAAAATAAATCAGTACCGAAAACCGAAGACTGATTAATATCATAAATCAATGTCAAGAAAATTATCCAAGTGCAATGACAAGTTGTTTTCATCTTGCAGGTACTTACCCCACTAATTTATTCAACAAATTAAGTCGGATAAAAGAACGATTCGTATCAATTTTTATTCTCTTATAAAGAAATTAGAGAATCAGTCAGTACCGAAAATTGAAGACCGATCAATATTTAATTTATTCATCAAATTAACGCGGATAACTGAACAACGCTCCGTATGAATTTTTTTTTCTTATAGAGAAATGAAAGAGTAAATTAGTACCGAAAATCGCATATCGATTAATACCGTAAATCAGTGTCAGGAAATTGTCCAAGTGCAATGACAATTTGTTCTCATTTTTCAGGTACTTACCCCTCTAAACTTATTCAACAAATTAACTCGGATAAACGAACGATTCGTATCAATTTTTTTTGTCTTATAAAAAAATGAGAAAATAAATCAGTACCGAAAACCGAAGACTGATCAATACCATAAATCAATGTCGAGAAAATTGACCAAGTGCAATGACAATTTGTTCTCATTTTTCAGGTACTTACCCCTCTAATTTACTCAACAAATTAACTCGGTTAAACGAACGGTCCGTATCAATTTTTCTTTTCTTATAAAGAAATGAGAGAATAAATCAGTACCGAAAACCGAAGACTTATAAATACGTAATTTTTCCATCAAATTAACGCGGATAAATGAACGATTCGTATTAATTTTCTGTTTTCTTATAGAGCAATGAAAGAGTAAATCAGTACCGAAAATCGAATATCGATTAATACCGTAAATCAGTGTCAGAGAATTGTCCAAGTGCAATGACAATTTGTTCTTATTTTTCAGGTACTTACCCCTTTAATTTACTTAACAAATTAACTGTTTAAACGCACGATCCGTATCAATTTTTCTTTTCTTATAAAGAAATAAGAGAATAAATCAGTACCGAAAACCGAAGACCGATCAATACGTAATTTTTCCATCAAATTAACGCGGATAAATGAACGATTCGTATTAATTTTCTGTTTTCTTATAGAGAAATGAAAGAGTAAATCAGTACCGAAAATCGAATATCGATTAATACCGTAAATCAGTGTCAGAGAATTGTCCAAGTGCAATGACAATTTGTTCTTATTTTTCAGGTACTTACCCCTTTAATTTACTTAACAAATTAACTGTGTTAAACGCACGATCCGTATCAATTTTTCTTTTCTTATAAAGAAATGAGAGTATAAATCAGTACCGAAAACCGAAGACCGATCAATACGTAATTTTTCCATCAAATTAACGCGGATAAATGAACGATTCGTATTAATTTTCTGTTTTCTTATAGAGAAATGAAAGAGTAAATCAGTACCGAAAATCGAATATCGATTAATACCGTAAATCAGTGTCAGAGAATTGTCCAAGTGCAATGACAATTTGTTCTTATTTTTCAGGTACTTACCCCTTTAATTTACTTAACAAATTAACTGTGTTAAACGCACGATCCGTATCAATTTTTCTTTTCTTATAAAGAAATGAGAGTATAAATCAGTACCGAAAACCGAAGACCGATCAATACGTAATTTTTCCATCAAATTAACGCGGATAAATGAACGATTCGTATTAATTTTCTGTTTTCTTATAGAGAAATGAAAGAGTAAATCAGTACCGAAAATCGAATATCGATTAATACCGTAAATCAGTGTCAGAGAATTGTCCAAGTGCAATGACAATTTGTTCTTATTTTTCAGGTACTTACCCCTTTAATTTACTTAACAAATTAACTGTGTTAAACGCACGATCCGTATCAATTTTTCTTTTCTTATAAAGAAATGAGAGTATAAATCAGTACCGAAAACCGAAGACCGATCAATACGTAATTTTTCCATCAAATTAACGCGGATAAATGAACGATTCGTATTAATTTTCTGTTTTCTTATAGAGAAATGAAAGAGTAAATCAGTACCGAAAATCGAATATCGATTAATACCGTAAATCAGTGTCAGAGAATTGTCCAAGTGCAATGACAATTTGTTCTTATTTTTCAGGTACTTACCCCTTTAATTTACTTAACAAATTAATTCTGTTAATCGAACGATCCGTATCAATTTTTCTTCTCTTATAAAGAAATAAGAGAATAAATCAGTACCGAAAACCGAAGACCGATCAATACGTAATTTTTCCATCAAATTAACGCGGATAAATGAACGATTCGTATTAATTTTCTGTTTTCTTGTAGAGGAATGAAAGAGTAAATCAGTACTGAAAATCGAATATCGATCAATACCATAAATCAGTGTCAGAAGATTGTCCAAGTGCAATGACAATTCGTTCTCATTCCCGAGTCTTTCCCAAGTCGAAATATTAATTCTACATTGATCCTGCAAATTGCATCCAATTTGAAAAATCATTGCAGAATATCTAGATGCGCAATAGTGAACAAGCTTTGTCTTACCTGAACGTTACATCTGGCTACTCTCGCAGTCTCGCCCATGATGAGTCTTCAACAGCGACGTATTCCGCAGTTTAATACTCGTTTATCTCGATAATGTATATGTACTTAATCCTTATATTCTTAATTTAAATGAGCAATTTTTGTTGATATTGATTATATATTTGCTTAACAGCGCAAGAAAGAGAACAAAGATAAACACGTAAATAGAACTGTCTTTGTTAGAACTGCGCGTGAGATAAATATATAAGGATTAAATAATCATATAAGAATTAGAGGAAATGGGAGATGAAAAACACTTTTTATTCTCATCATTCTTAAAGTTCTTTTTTCTTTTTTCTTCTCTTTTTTTTTTTTCTTTTTTCTAATGAGAATGATGAGAATTGTAGCTCTCAAAAGAGCTGAAGCTGCAAAAAGACAACGGTTATGTCTAATAATGCTGTTTCACTAATAGAGATTTTAATTCTAATTCGGTACAATAAGAAAGATAAACAAGAATGAGAAACGGACATTCTAGCAGATTCTAAAGGGAAACAGCAATCTGAGCATTATTAGGCGAATAAAAATCAATACTTGTAAAATTTATATCAGATTCTAAGATCATTATTCATAGTTTTTTAAATTATGTGCAATTTTTCATTGAGAACATAATTACAAATTTGTATTCATAAACCTTAGCTTGCCTTAGCAACCTTGCTTGAATAGACATTCATATTTTATGAGAAAAGAAAAGTAGAACTCATGTTACGTGAAATTAGTTTAACGAATAATCAAATTTCAAACTATTTTTCAGATGATAAACTATGAATGCTGATCTAATTTCGACTCGGGTATGTCCTTACTTCGAATAAGGTCCGTTAAAATCAGAAAAATCTTGAGTAATAATAATGACTCGAGATACCTCGAATACCATATATGATGTATCGCTGTCCACGTCTCTCGGCGCGCTCCAAGTCCTCTGCATCCTGACTTCTCGATCCGACGTCCTCCTTCTGGTTACTCCGTCGCAGCACCCCCGGATACTCCATCGTAGCACTGGCGACGACACTGACTCTAGCTCTAACACTCGCGCAAGTAAGATTCGGACAAAGAAACGCGTATTAACCGATACGACTACCGACACTCGTACTCTGCGTCGCGGTATGCGCGTCGTTCGTCGGCCCGAGGCGCAATGTCCTTTCCGCAATCACGGAGTCATGTATAAGCGTATGAAAACAAACAATCGGGAAGGCACGGTTACCCCCCACTTTGCCGATCAGTGTTGATGCCTGCGTCGTCCGTTAGCTGAAAATGAAAACAACTCGTATTTTCAAAGC
This sequence comes from Harpegnathos saltator, assembly GCF_003227715.2. NCBI lineage: Eukaryota > Metazoa > Arthropoda > Insecta > Hymenoptera > Formicidae > Harpegnathos > Harpegnathos saltator. The sequence goes on along the minus strand of NW_020230554.1, from coordinate 12,055 downwards.
ATGCCTGTGAGAGATTCGCTTCAAACTTCGTAATACTTTACGTCTGTCCCAAGAATCATATTACGCCGAATTTAAACCGTCTCTATTGACATGCGAATTTTGTCTCGTTCTTATTAAATGTTAGATTATCCGCTGCGGACAATAAGTCTTCTACTTTTCATCTAATATTCAATGATAATAAATAACATTTAATTGCATTCGTTTGACATTTTTTATTTCGAAAATAAAAAAATATATACCAGGGTGAGATTTCACCCATAACAACATCAACGTGATTTTCTTTGATGCTTTTTTTAAAAGTTCAAATATTTCGTCGACTCGCGGGATATTTATAATTGGAGTCTCGTCGCGTTAATTAACATGTGCTCCTCCGAGAGGATCGAATGCTCACCGACGGTCACTGTCAGTGCCACGAGCGAATGTCCGGAGCGGACGGGATGCCGAATTGAGAAGCAGGACGAAGGGAACGGGACGCGGGCAACGATACATCATGCGTCTCCAGACGTATCAAATCGATAATTATACAGGAGACTTTAATACGGCAACATGTATGTAGAGGATTTAATATTTAATATGTACTTTTATTTTCCCTGCTCACCCTCTACGCTCTTTTTAGACCTTCGGGCATAGTCTGGCATAGAGATAGTAACTATGGTTGCAGCACGGACATAAACCGCCTGAAAGTGGATGTAGCACGGACTTCCACCACATGCAGATTATACAACCAAGATTTGAAAGTGGATGTAGCATCGTAGTTCTCCTCTCAAAATGGATGCATATGGCGCCCATTTCCAGCTAAAAATCGCCGAAAACGCCGTGTTGGCCGCTCTCAGCTTCCTCTCTGGTTTCACTACGAAGATTAAAGTTTTCCAACATTTCTCCGTTGATATCTCCGCTTCTACTGGGAGTAGAGAGTCGTCCATGTAGTCGAAAATGTAGGGTTTTGAGAGGACTTTATTTTGGTGCCAGAGCCAGGACTGTATCTCTAACCGTTTAAGAGATATCGAAGATTAAAGTTTTCCAACCTTTCTCCGTTGATATCTCCGCTTCTACTGGGAGCAGAGAGTCGTCATTGTAGTCGAAAATGTAGGGTTTTGAGAGGACTTTATTTTGGTACTAGAGCCAGGCCGGTATCTCTAACCGTTTAGGAGATATCGAAGATTAAAGTTTTCTAACATTATTCCGTTGATATCTCCGCTTCTACTGGGAGTAGAGAGTCGTCATTGAGTCGAAAATGTAGGGTTTTGAGAGGACTTTATTTTAGTGCCAGACCGAGGCCTGTATATCTAACTGTTTAGGAGATATCGAAGATTAAAGTTTTCCAACCTTTCTCCGTTGATATCTCCGCTTCTACTGGGAGCAGAGAGTCGTCATTGTAGTCGAAAATGTAGGGTTTTGAGAGGACTTTATTTTGGTACTAGAGCCAGGCCGGTATTTCTAACCGTTTAGGAGATATCAAAGATTAAAGTTTTCTAACATTATTCCGTTGATATCTCCGCTTCTACTGGGAGTAGAGAGTCGTCATTGAGTCGAAAATGTAGGGTTTTGAGAGGACTTTATTTTAGTGCCAGACCGAAGCCTATATATCTAACTGTTTAGGAGATATCGAAGATTAAAGATTTCCAACCATTCTCCGTTGATATCTCCGCTTCTACTGGGAGTAGAGAGTCGTCCATGTAGTCGAAAATGTAGGGTTTCGAGAGGACTTTAATTTGGTGCTAGCCGAGCCTGTATCTCTAACCGTTTAGGAGATATCGAAGATTAAAGTTTTCCAACCTTTCTCCGTTGATACCTCCGCTTCTACTGGGAGTAGAGAGTCGTCCATGTAGTCAAAATGTAGGGTTTGAGGCTTTAATTTGGTGCCGAAGCCTGTATCCTAACCGTTTAGGAGATATCGAAAGTTAAAGTTTTCCAGCCTTTCTCTATCGATATCCAGCCTTCATCCGTCGATATCTCCGCTTCTACTGGGAGTAGAGAGTCGTCCATGTAGTCCAAAATGTAGGGTTTTGAAAGGGCTTTAATTTGGTACCTGTCCGAAGCCTGTATCTCTAACCGTTTAGGAGATATCGAAGGTTAAAGTTTTCCAACCTTTCTCCTCGATATCCAGCTTCATCCGTCGATATCTCCGCTTCTACTGGGAGTAGAGAGTCGTCCATGTAGTCCAAAATGTAGGGTTTTGAAAGGGCTTTAATTTGGTACCTGTCCGAAGCCTGTATCTCTAACCGTTTAGGAGATATCGAAGGTTAAAGTTTTCCAACCTTTCTCCGTCGATATCTCCGCTTCTACTGGGAGTAGAGAGTCGTCCATGTAGTCCAAAATGTAGGGTTTTGAAAGGGCTTTAATTTGGTACCTGTCCGAAGCCTGTATCTCTAACCGTTTAGGAGATATCGAAGGTTAAAGTTTTCCAACCTTTCTCTCGATATCCAGCTTCATCCGTCGATATCTCCGCTTCTACTGGGAGTAGAGAGTCGTCCATGTAGTCCAAAATGTAGGGTTTTGAAAGGGCTTTAATTTGGTACCTGTCCGAAGCCTGTATCTCTAACCGTTTAGGAGATATCGAAGGTTAAAGTTTTCCAACCTTTCTCCGTCGATATCCAGCTTCATCCGTCGATATCTCCGCTTCTACTGGGAGTAGAGAGTCGTCCATGTAGTCCAAAATGTAGGGTTTTGAAAGGGCTTTAATTTGGTACCTGTCCGAAGCCTGTATCTCTAACCGTTTAGGAGATATCGAAGGTTAAAGTTTTCCAACCTTTCTCCGTCGATATCCAGCCTTCATCCGTCGATATCTCCGCTTCTACTGGGAGTAGAGAGTCGTCCATGTAGTGCAAAATGTAGGGTTTTGAAAGGGCTTTAATTTGGTACCTGTCCGAAGCCTGTATCTCTAACCGTTTAGGAGATATCGAAGGTTAAAGTTTTCCAACCTTTCTCCGTCGATATCCAGTCTTCATCCGTCGATATCTCCGCTTCTACTGGGAGTAGAGAGTCGTCCATGTAGTCAAAATGTAGGGTTTTGAAAGGGCTTTAATTTGGTACCTGTCCGAAGCCTGTATCTCTAACCGTTTAGGAGATATCGAAGGTTAAAGTTTTCCAACCTTTCTCCGTCGATATCCAGTCTTCATCCGTCGATATCTCCGCTTCTACTGGGAGTAGAGAGTCGTCCATGTAGTCCAAAATGTAGGGTTTTGAAAGGGCTTTAATTTGGTACCTGTCCGAAGCCTGTATCTCTAACCGTTTAGGAGATATCGAAGGTTAAAGTTTTCCAACCTTTCTCCGTCGATATCCAGCCTTCATCCGTCGATATCTCCGCTTCTACTGGGAGTAGAGAGTCGTCCATGTAGTCCAAAATGTAGGGTTTTGAAAGGGCTTTAATTTGGTACCTGTCCGAAGCCTGTATCTCTAACCGTTTAGGAGATATCGAAGGTTAAAGTTTTCCAACCTTTCTCCGTCGATATCTCCGCTTCTACTGGGAGTAGAGAGTCGTCCATGTAGTCCAAAATGTAGGGTTTTGAAAGGGCTTTAATTTGGTACCTGTCCGAAGCCTGTATCTCTAACCGTTTAGGAGATATCGAAGGTTAAAGTTTTCCAACCTTTCTCCGTCGATATCCAGTCTTCATCCGTCGATATCTCCGCTTCTACTGGGAGTAGAGAGTCGTCCATGTAGTCCAAAATGTAGGGTTTTGAAAGGGCTTTAATTTGGTACCTGTCCGAAGCCTGTATCTCTAACCGTTTAGGAGATATCGAAGGTTAAAGTTTTCCAACCTTTCTCCGTCGATATCCAGCTTCATCCGTCGATATCTCCGCTTCTACTGGGAGTAGAGAGTCGTCCATGTAGTCCAAAATGTAGGGTTTTGAAAGGGCTTTAATTTGGTACCTGTCCGAAGCCTGTATCTCTAACCGTTTAGGAGATATCGAAGGTTAAAGTTTTCCAACCTTTCTCCGTCGATATCCAGCTTCATCCGTCGATATCTCCGCTTCTACTGGGAGTAGAGAGTCGTCCATGTAGTCCAAAATGTAGGGTTTTGAAAGGGCTTTAATTTGGTACCTGTCCGAAGCCTGTATCTCTAACCGTTTAGGAGATATCGAAGGTTAAAGTTTTCCAACCTTTCTCCGTCGATATCCAGCTTCATCCGTCGATATCTCCGCTTCTACTGGGAGTAGAGAGTCGTCCATGTAGTCCAAAATGTAGGGTTTTGAAAGGGCTTTAATTTGGTACCTGTCCGAAGCCTGTATCTCTAACCGTTTAGGAGATATCGAAGGTTAAAGTTTTCCAACCTTTCTCCGTCGATATCCAGCCTTCATCCGTCGATATCTCCGCTTCTACTGGGAGTAGAGGGTCGTCCATGTAGTCCAAAATGTAGGGTTTTGAAAGGGCTTTAATTTGGTACCTGTCCGAAGCCTGTATCTCTAACCGTTTAGGAGATATCGAAGGTTAAAGTTTTCCAACCTTTCTCCGTCGATATCTCCGCTTCTACTGGGAGTAGAGAGTCGTCCATGTAGTCCAAAATGTAGGGTTTTGAAAGGGCTTTAATTTGGTACCTGTCCGAAGCCTGTATCTCTAACCGTTTAGGAGATATCGAAGGTTAAATTTTCCAACCTTTCTCCGTCGATATCCAGCCTTCATCCGTCGATATCTCCGCTTCTACTGGGAGTAGAGAGTCGTCCATGTAGTCCAAAATGTAGGGTTTTGAAAGGGCTTTAATTTGGTACCTGTCCGAAGCCTGTATCTCTAACCGTTTAGGAGATATCGAAGGTTAAAGTTTTCCAACCTTTCTCCGTCGATATCCAGCCTTCATCCGTCGATATCTCCGCTTCTACTGGGAGTAGAGGGTCGTCCATGTAGTCCAAAATGTAGGGTTTTGAAAGGGCTTTAATTTGGTACCTGTCCGAAGCCTGTATCTCTAACCGTTTAGGAGATATCGAAGGTTAAAGTTTTCCAACCTTTCTCCGTCGATATCTCCGCTTCTACTGGGAGTAGAGAGTCGTCCATGTAGTCCAAAATGTAGGGTTTTGAAAGGGCTTTAATTTGGTACCTGTCCGAAGCCTGTATCTCTAACCGTTTAGGAGATATCGAAGGTTAAAGTTTTCCAACCTTTCTCCGTCGATATCCAGCCTTCATCCGTCGATATCTCCGCTTCTACTGGGAGTAGAGGGTCGTCCATGTAGTCCAAAATGTAGGGTTTTGAAAAGCTTTAATTTGGTACCTGTCCGAAGCCTGTATCTCTAACCGTTTAGGAGATATCGAAGGTTAAAGTTTTCCAACGTTTCTCCGTCGATATCTCCGCTTCTACTGGGAGTAGAGAGTCGTCCATGTAGTAGAAAATGTACGGTTTTGAAAGGACTTTAATTTGGTACCAGAGCCAGGCCTGTATCTCTAACCGTTTAGGAGATATGGAAGATTAAAGTTTTCCAGCCTTTCTCCGTCGATATCCAGCCTTCCTCCGTCGATATCTCCGCTTCTACTGGGAATAGAGAGTCGTCCATGTAGTCGAAAATGTAGGGTTTTGAGAGGACTTTATTTTGTTGCCAGAACCAGGCCTGTATCTCTAACCGTTTAGGAGATATGGAAGATTAAAGTTTTCCAGCCTTTCTCCGTCGATATCTCCGCTTCTACTGGGAATAGAGAGTCGTTATTTACGGGAAAGTGTAGGGTTTTGAGAGGACTTTATTTTGGTGCCAGGACCATGCCTGTATCTCTAACCGTTAAGAGATATCGAAGGATAAATTTTTCCGACCTTTCTCCGTTGATATCTCCGCTTCTACTGGGAGTTGAGAGTCGTCATTTACGGGAAAATGTAAGGTTTTGAAAGGGCTATATTTTGATGCAAGAAACAGGCCTGTATCTCTAGCCGTTTAGGAGATATCGTAGGTTAAATTTTTCCAACTTTTTCTGTTGATATCTCCGCATCTACTGGGAGTTGAGTGTCTTAATTATTGGTGAAAGGTATCGTTTTTAGAGCACTACATTTTGGTGCAAGAAACGGGCCTGTATCTGTAGTCGTTTAGGAGATATTGAAAGTTAAAATTTTCCAACTTTTCCTTTGATATCTCCGCTTCTACTGGGAGTTGACAGTTGTAATTAATGGTGAAATGTAGGGTTTTTAGAGGACTACGTTTTGGTGCAAGAAACGGGCCTGTATCTCTAGCTTCTTCAATCTTCAAATCTTTGTGATAGATAATCAGAATGGCTCAGAAATAACAAGAATCGATCATTTAGTCATAATTGGTTCACCGATCTCAACTACTAATATGGGAGAATTTAAAAGAGTGTCTGGCAAAAAAGGAGAAAGCCACTGAGAATTTCCTATAAAAATGATTTATTTTAACCGGAATTTTTATTTGTATACTAACATTCCTTTATAATTTCTTTATTATTTTCTTTTCACAAGATCTAATGTATAACGACCATGCATCAGTAATAAAATTTTATTTGAATATCGTGCAAATTTATTCATAATATTTATTATGGCGTTTTGGAGATATCGAAGGTTAAAATTTTCCAATTTTTACCTTTAATATCTCCGCTTCTACTGGGAATTGAGAGTTGAAATTTATGGTAAGATTAGGGTTGGTATAGGACTACATTGTGGCAAGAGCACGTTCCTGTATCTTGAACCGTTTAGGAGGTATAGTAAGTTAAAATGTTTAACTTGTGATGTTAATATCTCCGTTTCTACTGTGAATTGAAAGTCGAGCTTTATGGTCAAAGGGTTGATATAGAACTATATTGCAAAAGTTCCTGTATCTTGAGACCTTTAGGAGATATCGAAGGTTAAATATGCTATCGATGAGGTTCGCTTATAACTTCCATTAATTCAAGGGCGCTTCTCGGGAACGTTCCGTTCGAAACGTTAGTCCGCGATAAAAAGTTTCTTGCGATCTGAGGCCGCTGTTGTTTAAAGTTAAATTGCAGCAACAGTATTGTTATCGGTCAACCCTGAGACCGGCTGCTAACATCCATTTGTGACGTCTGCCGCGCCTTTGCGATTACCGATAAATTCAGTTTTCTTGATTGTTCGCACGATTTCAAGTGGCCATAATATGTGGCGAGAATACATGGCAATATATGGGAATAATATATGGTAATAATATACGGCAACAGTATATGGCAACAATATATGGCAACAATATATGGCAACAATATGTGGCAACAATATATAGCAATAATATAGGACAATAATTCATGGAATATATTTTTTGTTACAAGAGTCAATGCAAATTTGCGGCATGCACAATGAAATAATAAAAGTAATAATAAAGTAATAGTAAAAGTTCTTTCTGCGAGCTTTAAGTCAGACACTCACCAATGATGATATTGATGATGTCCTGTTGCATCCAACCAGATCCACCAATGTCCGCCCATGTCCGCTGCCGCTCTCCATGTCGCGCAACATCCATCTTGCAGCTCGTCCCACGGTGATCGCTACACTTTCATCACACTTCCGCGACGCGGTCGATACGCGGTGTTAGAACAGCGATATTTACATCAATTAACGAACGTTTTACTCGCCATCGGTGGAAACTTTTTGCGCGCTGCGAAACGGACTATAAACTCAATCGGCGAGAAGTAAGAACTGTGTGAAAATTTATTGACTCGTCCAACTGATTTTTACGGTGCTTTTCGCGATTGCGTCTGAAAAGTCGCGAAAATGTGGGATTATCGATATCTACGAGTGAAATATTCGCGACGCGAATGCACGCGAGGAAAGATTAGACAATCAGAAACCGGTCCCCCGTAGGGAGCGCAAAGAGAGAGGAGCGGCGCAAAGTTTTCACGCATTATAGCTCTGTCATGACGAAGCTTACGTTCGCGAAACTTTGGCGAAATGAGAATTTAAGTTTTCTTTATTAGCAACGCGAGTAAAAACGCGTATATTGACAACCGCGGTCGCGATATTCAAAGACACGCGAGCGAGGATACCTCAAGCTCGGCGTGCGCTGGCGCAATTTCTACGCGCATTATATGCTACTCGAGACAATAGGGATTGTGATGAATGGACAAATATTGCCAAATAATTCTACAGCCTGTTTTGCAAATAAAAGAAAAGTAGCTAACGATATCGGCATTTATTTATGAATATATTTTATACGGACAATTGTATATTGTCAAATAATTAAATCGTTAAGTAATTCTGCGGCCCGCTTGAAAAATAAAAATAAGCAGCTGATGTTGGTGTCGCGTTTGTACATATGAATATTCTCTTATTCAGATGACTGAACATCAAAAGAGAATCATTCAGTATTTTTAAATCTTGCATGTAATGCAGGCTATCGATCAAGTAATCCCCTGATTGTTTCGAGCAATGTATTTTATTCAACGTCACAATACACACATGCAAGTATCTATTTGCAATTCGCATTGACTCGAACGATATTTTTTAGTCCCACATCCGTCATGCAGAATATTGTTTCTCTTTTCATTTTGACTCACCGAAACGACTTGCAGTCAGAGCCGGCCACGTTCCGCTTCAACTCTGTAACAAAAAATTCACATTTGCTTATCAGATTTGACCAACGAGTGCGGGCGAGTAAAAGAGTAGTTTACCCTCTGCGATCGTAATTCAAGTCGAGCCGGAAATTATATCCCAGCTCTAGATCGCCAAGTCAAACAGAGGACTATAGTAAACTTGTAAACTTACCTTCAAGCCGACTCTGCTTCGCCCGAACCGGATCCTCCGGTGCGGCATCCGCGTCCACCGGATTGCTGTTGCTTTCCGCAACAACTGAAACAGAAAAATAATTTTCCCGGTTGATAACCTGCGGTAGAGAGAGAATATCTTTGATCGGGACCAATCGAAAATACGGATATATTTTGATACGGAATTTTTATCTTTATATTTTTGTTCCAACATTGAAAATTTAAATGGGACTTGAAGCTTTCAAGAGAGCTGATGAGGAATAAGTTACAAAGGCAAAGATCGTAAAGAGTTGAACACAGATGTGTAGGAAACTTGTAAACTTTACCTTCCGGCCGACCCTGCTCTGCCCGAACCGAATCCTCCGGTGCGGCATCCGCGTCCGCCGGACTTGCTTCCCGCAACGTCTGGAACAAAAATTTAGCGTTCTTGGTTGGTAAGCTGCGGTAGAGAAAAAATGGTTGGTCGGGATGAGTGGAGAATATTCTCTACGATTTTTTTTCTTTATTGACATTGAATGTCTAGATAGGAGCTCTTGAAAGAGCTGACGAAAGAAAATGACAATAAGAAGCGGAGACAACAGTTGTGTGCTCTCGAAAATATTCTTTTACGGATGGACATTTAAATTCAGATCCCGTAACAAGAGTAAACAAACTTGAAAGAAGCGCTGACCGAAACAAAAAAGGTCGCAGTCTAAGAAGCGATATGACGTTGAATATTCTACACAAGACCAATATTCTCACACAGGAATTGGGAATGATTCAGAATGTTTGATTGAGAACATGATGAATTCGAGATCCACGTCCATGGACCGTTATCCGTCTCTGTCTGGATCAATATCTTTTGTATACAACAACGCAATAAATAGATAGACAGACAGAGATTGACGAGAGTAATTGCAAATTCATAAAGTGATGATTACTAGTCGGATGATGACGGATTGTGAATGCCGAGCGCGAAATTCCGACTTCTTATTCCCGGAAAATTCGTCAAACGTACGCTCTCGTTATCGGAGACCCCCGCGTAATAAATGATTCCACATACCTGGAAACGTGACGTATCGCTGCCGGCGTTCTGCTTCTCGACTGCTGAAGTCCTCCGGATTTCACTCGCTCACGCTTCTAATGCTGATACTCGCGATTCGACCGTGCAGTTAATGAATGAGATGCCGACGCGATGCCGATTGAGTATCTCGAGGACCGACGAGATATATTTCTTTTAATACACGAGACGGAAGTGACGAGAGCGTCGCGCACGGCTGCTTGATGGAATGAGTCGAATACATGAGGTGCGCGAGTATTATAATACGAAGGGCAAAAAGTGTCGTCGCTCGCGAGCCGATCAACACAATCGGCGCGATGTAAACATTGCGGGCCTCGGCGGCGGTTGAAGCAAGAGAGACTTGCCTTTGAGCGTCTCTTGTTTTCTCGAAGGTTTCGGAACGACGAGGGGAATGCGAGGAGGCCTTTCAACTGTACGCGACATTGATGCACTCTATTTATTGATTACTGAAAATAAAGAAAATTACTCTGTCGAAGCATCGGACATTTGTTAGCTTTATGTTAATTAAAGAGGAATGTATACGATTAGAAAATGTGTTAGCAACTAATTGTACAGAGTGTAAGTTGTTGTGACGCCGTTTTCAGAGAATAATTAAAGGTCATGGTAGCGTTAAAGAATGGAATTTCATCCTATGCGAATTTAGTCGCGCTCTTATTAAATATTAGTCCTGTATAAAATGTCGTATTTAAAAGTATTGTTTCGCATTCACGAGATTTGTCGTGAATTCTGCTCTCAGATTGGATCGCGGGTGAATACTTTTTAATGCGACGGGGAATAGAACGTGAAAATCTTGTATGCCTCTGAATCCGAAAACGATTAGGAGAAGAAGTGAATATTTTTCAATACGAAAGTTCGCATTTAAAAATTATCGATTGCGATTGAATACAAGGCATATTTGAAACGAATTGAATCCTTGTTAATGCGAAGCATTCACTACTGCCATCTCGCATTTAGCGCGGTGAAATTTAATGGGAACTAATACTTTTTATTTTTCCCTTTCTTCGGATCAGAAAGCAGAATTCAGACGTATTCAAAATGTCAATACTTTTTAATATGTTTCAGTTCGACATTTTATACAGGGAGATTATCCGCTGCGGACAATAACTCTTCTACTTTTCATTTAATATTCAATGATGATAAATAACATTTAATTGCATTCGTTTGGCTTTTTTATTTCGAAAATAAGAAAATATATACCGGGGTGAGATTTTACCCATGACAACATTAACGTGATTTTCTTTGATGCTTTTTTAAAAGTTCAAATATTTCGTCGACTCGCGGGATATTTATAATCGGAGTCTCGTCACGTTAATTACGTGAATAACACGTGCTCCTCCGAGCGGATCGAATGCTCACCGACGGCCACTGTCAGTGCCACGAGCGAATGTCCGGAGCGGACGGGATGCTGAATTAAAAAACAAGACGAAGTGAACGGGACGCGGACAACGATACATCATGCGTCTCCATACATGTCAAATTGTTTATTATAGAAGAGACTTTGATACGGCAATATATATTCGAATATTTAACATTTAATACGTACTTTTATTTTTTCTGCTCCTCCCCCCTCTCCCCCGCTCTTTTTAGACCACCGGGCATAGTCTGGCATAGAGATGGCAACTGTCATTGCAGCACGGACATAAACCGCCTGAAAGTGGATGTAGCATGGACTTCCACCATATGCAGATTTTACCACCGAGACTGAAAGTGGATGTACTATCGTAGTTCCCCTCTCAAAATGCAGATGGCGTCCTTTCCCAGTGCGGAAAGTCGGTGTCGCAGAAAATGTCGTATTGGCCGCTCTCAGGTTTACTCTCTGCTCCCTAAAGTAATTTTGATTGGTGACAGAAGTTGGACTTTAGTTCTGACCTGTCATTTCAAAATGCATTCACCAATAAATGCCGGGCGTGGCCGCTCTCAAGGCTCGCTACATGAAGCTGTAAGAGTAAGCCTGATTTACAATACGTGTCATAAGTTGTAAGCCGCTAAGAATTTACGGAATCACAGTCGATATACAAAAATAAATCGGCTTAATTAGGTCAGTTCTTACGGCTTACAACTCGACCACGTATATTAGAATGACTTAAGGCGTCGTCTACATTAGCTGTAAGAGTAAGCGGACTGTCAAGGTTTGCAAGGACCGACGAATAGAAATATTTTTCATTCGCTGACAGCTTACGTTGCAGCCTTACAGCCTTACTCTTTAGCAGACTATTTGTTAAGACGAGCCTAATAAAGACTTCTATTGTAGACGAGGTATTTACGTTACAGCTTACAGCCTTAACAACGGCACACGGTGCTGTTTCGTGCTGGATTGCATGCTGCAAGAAAATAACTGCCTTCTGATTGGTACATTTACG
>NW_020230553.1:0-14637 GCF_003227715.2 Harpegnathos saltator | reverse complement strand
CAAAAATATTAGGCAAGATAAAAAAATGTTTCAGATAAAAGTTCAAAATTAATTGGTAAAAAAAAGGTGATATATATATAAAAAATTCGGATTCCCATTTAAGAAAAGTAATGATCAGTGAATATCTCGAAAGTGGCGCCATCTGTAAACAAAATAATATAGTTGTTATATGTCCATTTGAAATTATATAACTTCTGCCTGAAACATTATTTCCTAAAATACCGCGTTTACAAAAAACCGGATGGTACGAGTGGTCTGTGACATCGTTATATTATTTATAGCAAATTTTGTATAAAAAAAAATAGCAAATTTTGTATAAAAAAAAACACCTTCAACTATTAAATCGAAAATAATTCTATTAAATCGAAAATTAAAACAATCTTCAACTAATTTAGCTCATACACGAGTTTACAATAGCTTCAAAGTTTACGCAAAGGCTTTGCAGGCCATCCGATTATTGAATGATAGATCCTCAGTTTAGAACATGTTCTTCGGGTTTTAGAGAAAAACTAACGACGGTATCGTGTTCAGCGGGTCATCCCTTTGGAAATGATATGTTTTGTCCGTTCCCCACAATGGACCAAAACCGGCCCTTTATACCCATTGTTCTTTCTTTGCAAGGTCATTCATCAGTTGTCGGAAAGATGGAGCAAAGTTATGGAAATTATTTCGAATATTAAATATACTTATCTTTTTCTGAATAAATTTTGGATTTCATAAGAAAAGATATCGAATTACATATTGTATATTGATAATACACCTTATACAGGTGAAAAGTTCGCGGAGCGACGTCTATAAGTAAACGGTAGAATTATAAATTATAGTCGGTTATATAGAATCACTCTCACATGAACCTAGGTTAGGTTTCATTTCCATTTGTCAATTTTTTCTGTGTTTACAAGCCAATTGAAATTGACGTGTCAGTATATTTGTTTGCAATGGAAAATTTGAAACAGCGTGCAGTGATTGAGTTCTTTGTTAAAAAAGGTTTAAAGGCAACGGAAAATTCATTCCGAGATGGTAAATGTGTTAGGGGAATCTGCTACTTCAAAAACAATGGTTTGTAAATAGGCACATGAGTTTCAACGTGTCGTACAAGGATTGAAGATGATCCACGCAGTGGACGTCCAAAAAGCGCATCAACACCAGAAATCATTGAGCAAATAGATGTTATTGTTTCTGAAGATCCAAGTGTCACTACGCGTGAAATTGCCTACACCATAAGTAGATAGAACAGGAGGATTCTAACCCAAATTGCTAATTAATTATGCAAAAGACGTTATTTATTAATTAATATTTTTTAATTAATACTTCCAATTGATACCCCCTCTTAATTGATTCCCCTCTTAATTCATCACCCCTCTTAATTGATCCCCCTCTTAATTGATCCCCTCTTAATGATCTCCCCTCTTATTGATCCCCCCTCTTTATTGATACTCCCTCTTTATTGGTACCCTCCTCCTCCACCCCAGAATTTTTGATTCTATGAGCAAGATGGCGGCCGTGACGTCACGAGAGAAAAACGCGTCGGGCTGTAGGTAGACTAGAACCTGGGCCCGCGGGTTGCTATCGGACGCTCGAACCTCCTAGACCATTGCTGCCTGTTGCTAGTAGACGTCTAGTGAAGGTTCTTACAGTATGTGTGTGTGATGACGTCACGCATACATCAAAAGAAAAAACATGGCGGCGGTGTAGACCAGACTCGAACCTGGGTCCCGCGGTTGCTATCGAACGCTCGAACCTTCTAGACCACCGTCGCCTATTGCTAGTAGACGTCACATTACGGGTAAATGGCGACCGTGACGTCACGCGTCAAAAGAACAAACATGGCGGTGGTGTAGGTAGGGTCGAACCTGGCCCCGCGATTACTATCGAACGTCTATCGGACGTTTCTCTAACGTCTATCGAACGTCTCTCGAACGTCTCTCGAACGTCTATCGGACGTCTCTCGAACGTCTCTCGACGTCTCTCGAACGTCTAATAACCATCATACCGCAAATAAAGAACTGTATTTTTATCAAACACAATTATCATATAAAATCCTAAGAGGTGAAAGGGGATAAGCGTGTTGGAAGAAACATCTGTACATTTGAAATAATGTTTTATTAAGCGTCGTACAATTCTCTCCAAGACCACCAATTGAAAATGTTTAGTACGTTCTGTAAGGCACAATTTTTCATATGATTATTACATCGAAAAGTATTATTCAATTTTTGCAGAGAAGGCATGTCATCATAATCGGTGTCCACGGTCCTAATGATCACGTTGCTTCTCACATTGTCATCCAGAAGGTGTAACAACCATTCCCGCTTCTCATGCCCTTTACATACACAAGTTGAGATGCGACATCTTCAAGCTCGCCATACATATCACCCACCACAGCGGTAGTAATCAAATGTTCAGCTCTGCAGTATTTGACGGTTCCATCTTCCCATCGTAATCCATGATGATTAGCCGTTAACCAGTAGGCTCTCGATTTGTCTGATCTTGTGAGCAGATGCCATGGCATCGGACTCGTGAAGATGTAGTGTGAAAGAATAGTTCCATTCTTCAGTATCGCCGCTTCTTTTACAATAAATCTCTTTCCAACCATGTACCCTTGTAGATCCACAAAAGTCGGCACATCCATGGTGAAATATTCTTCGACACGTCCGGGAGAGAAATGTTGTTTATAGCACTTTGTTGCATGTATTATTCTTTTCTCGTACATACTTTCTGATGTTAGTTAGTTTGCGCACCATGTTGGTTAGCGGGCTGTATTCAACTACACGATCATGCAGGATGAGACAATATCGGTAGTATTCGCCGTATATTCTCCTTACACTCAAATTCTATGCGCACATCCACAGTGGCACTCTTGACGGACACATTTTGACGCGAGCAATCGATAACCACAAAAGGACCTAGCCGCAGAAAGTCGGTAGTTGTTAACCATGCTTCAGCATTGTCTCATCCATCATACCGATTTACGAAAACGTCTATACATATTGTAAAGTACGGCGTATTTATTTTTTGTAAAGTCCAAATTCATGTCGTCATACGGATAACACTCTGAATTCAGATAGAGCTTCACGTTGATCAATTTGCAGTCATTGAAACGAATTATATTTTCTGACATGACATTCTTCCGGCCAGTCTGCAGCGCAAAGATAACGTATCGAGGTTTCTCCAAATTAATAGCAGTTTTGACGGTCCACAAATGTTTGGTCGTACTTTGCAGTAGAGGAAATTCATACAGATCCCACGAGCGGAAACTCATACTCAGGTATCGTCCATCCTCCAAAGTTTTCAGCATGGAAAGTTTATTGATATCGTTCAAGATTACATGAAGCATTCGCCATTGTATCTTGAATAGCTCAATCTTAGGATCCAGCGCTGAAGATCCTAGTAGACTGTTGTTGTCGCTGCGCGATCGTAATAGAATCAATTCGTGACGCGCGTTAATCACTATACGTTTGTAGTCTTCACAGAATCCTAGCAAAACGTTGAGCAGTATACAAGAGTTGAAATACCCGTCCGGCGAAATAGTGTCAGTCGTATCCCACGCGGCATTTTTCATAATGGCATTTTTGTCTGAAGATATCGATACATAGTTTTTGAGTGTTGAAGTTATTCCCACGTTTCTGTTACGATCAATCTCCACACCATCCAGTTCATAACGGATCTCATCAAACATGAATGCAACGCCATTATATCCCAACGTTACAGTCGCATCATCGACTGCAACTTGTTTCGTTACCTTCCCCTCGACATAGAGATAACTCTCATATGGCAATATGTATAAATCCTGCTGCTCGGGTATTCGTATTTCGTCGCTATGTCCAAACGTTGTGTTAGCGTATGGATTGTACGTATGTGTCTCAATCTTGACGATGCGCTCGTCAAAGACCGGTTCACTTCCAATGTTCAAAATGTCAATCATCTTTCTCAATCGTTTCGTACGATGAATCCCAGAGATTTCAAAAATTCAACGTTCAACGTGCTGAGTTTCTTTCGAACGAGGATTTTGTACTATTAATCGCGCGTCTCATAAAAAGTATATTTCCTTGTTTCACCTGTTCCACTTGATTCACCACAAGCACTTCATAGATTATGTCGCCGTCGTACGTGCAATCTAACGGTAATCTCTTCTCCTCGAAAATCGAGCGATTGCCTTCTTGATCAATTACACGCACTGTTAAATCTGTAATGCTCCGTGCGATGATTGAAAGGTAAATGACATGTGTCGGTGTTTCCGATATCTTATATCCTGGTGGCACTTGGCGAGAATTTATGTATCGTATGTACACGCATACTGTTACTGTACGCACCACTGACAACGCTGCATTCTATACGAATGATATTCATGTTGATAATCTTAATCGGTGCGTCCGATTCGTACCATCGGTGCGGTTCTAATATACTCGATGAGAATCCCAAAAGCGAGCCAATGTTGTTTGGTTTGTTAAAATTTATTCTATAAACACATTTTATTTCACTCTTCATCGTATTATTATTGGCACGAATTATTATAGGATATTCATTCTCGTCATCTCTATATAGATTATTTTTGGAACGCACTGCTTTTGGAGAATGTGAAATTGCACGTTTTAGATATTCGTATATGGCGCGCAATTCGTACGATCCTTCAGGAATCGTAATTTCTTCATCGTTAACACCATAGTAAAATTTATTATTCGACGAATTTACGTTTGGTATCGTATTGTATGCTTCGAAATCCGTTAAACCGAGCTCGTAATCACCATCGCTCAAATCTATAGCGGGAATGTAGCTCACCGTGAGGGTGCTACTGTTCTAGTCAACGTAAGCGTTAGCGACATGTTTGCAAACTGCCGAACGAATTCTGACTGCTGTTAGTGGAATGTCATCATCATCATTTAAATTGATCCTCTACCGTTTGGAGAAACTGTAAGCACAATTGCCGCAAATGCTCTGGTTGTAATGTTGATATGATATGCGATTGTACAAAATTTTCACTACATCCTCTCAAGGTATCAAATAAATTCCTTGGGCGGTCGAAGATTACCAAAATTGTCAAAATATACTGCGCGATTTCCTCTTTTCGCATACGCCACCCAGTGAGTACCTGGTCCCTCTGTGTTGTCTAAATTTATAATACCGCTCTCGTTTTGACGTACTTCATCTATCGGTAAGGCGTCACGTATGAAAACATCTCGAAAGAAAGATATACGCATACGCCTCGCTAGTCTTTCCAACTGTACATTAGTCATTGCACCCGTAGGTAATTTTAGCGTTTCTTTGACGTTTTTTTTCTGCAGCGCCTTTCCCGCGCTTATACGGAGCAAGATAGATTCCGCGACCTTCCATAGCGCGCCTTCCATAGCGCGATGATGACGTTTTAATTCTTCCAGCTGGCGTTGCGCGGCTTTGCCATCATTCACCGCTTTTGCGACACCCGCCGCTCCACCTACTAGTGGACCGAGAACTCCCAGTAATGGTAGAACTGGTAAAATACCACCCAGTTTTGCTACTGGAAGTGCTCGTTTTCGGATTTCTTTCTTGGACGACTTCTTTTTCTTCATGCCCATGCCCATGCCGATTTTCGTTTTGGCTTTCATAGCAGCCCAAACGACTGCAGCATCAGCTTTCTCGCCTAGAGTTGATTATTTCGAAGTTATGCGTTTCCGCGCTTTCACCGCGAGAATCTCATCCGTCGCGTGCCGATCAGTGAGATTATTGCTACGCGAATAGGCTATATCGTGCTCATGACACGCCGCGTCTAATGAATTAATGCCTTGGTCACCTCTGGCCAATTGTTTTACCAAGCGAGTTCCAGGACCACAAAATTGATATCCGGGAATGTGTAGTTCGATGGGAAGCGCATTTATCGCGCGATTCAATAGAACACTGCTGACTTTGACTTTTGTTGACGACATTCACTACAGTTCCTGATCAGCGGTGCTGGACCGTCGATATGCGTTTGCTGCCACGGACGATTGTAATGTTCCAAATACCGACGATACTGCTGAACCTCTGGATCGACTCTAAAATGTTCCGGGAGTCTATCCTGCAAATCGTCAATATACTTTGCAAATTCGCGTAACAGAACAATCTTCGGTATATATTTCAGTTGTTCGGAAGTTAGCTCTCGAATATCATGAGTATCTGTCAACAGGAGCAACATTTTCTAAACTGAATGTTTCCGAGATCGTCGCGCTTATATATATAGTTAAATCAGCGACACATTTAAATTAAATGGCAACGATCCATTAACGAAATCAATTTTGCGACTCACGGGGAAACATGCGGTTCGTGAAGCAACCGATGTCGATATGCGTGACAAATTTCGACAATAGAACGGAATCAATGCTTGAGCAAGAGGCGCGCAGGCATGGAAACATGCTTCCGAACACCATACGCGGCATCATATGCGGTCCCTCGAATTGCGGCAAGACAAACATTCTCATCAGCTTGTTGGAAAGTCCGCACGGTCTACGTTTCGAAAACTTGTACATGTACTCGAAATTGTTGCAACAACCCAAATATCGCTACTTGGAAAATCTGCTGAAATCGATAGATGAAATTAGATACATTACATTCTCCAATAACAGCGATGATTCCAACGACCGAAGCGCCCAAAAATTCCATTTTTATCTTTGATGACGTTGCATGTGACAAACAAGATACGATAAGAGAATACTTTGCAATGGGTCGTCATTCGAGCGTTGACTGTTTCTATCTCTGTCAAACGTATGCAAAAATACCCAAGCATCTTATACGGGACAATGCAAATTTTCTGATTCTCTTTAAACAGGATGATACCAACTTGAAACATGTGTACAACAATCATGTGAACACTGACATGTTATATGAGGATTTCAGTACATTGTGTTGCAAATGTTGGGAGGATAAATATGGTTTCACAGTGATTGATAAGGACAGCTCAATGACTGATGGACGATACAGGAAAGGATTTAACGACTTTGCTGTGCTGTGAGATGCATAATTGTCATTTTAACCTCAACGTGGTAACATCTTCAACATTCACAAGACAAACATATCAATGATGAATAGTAACGTGAAGATCATGAATCGTGAAAAGGTAGCGGAAGAGATTGCGAAAACGAGCGAATCGATCCGCAAGAAGTATCGCGCTTTGAAAACCGGTAGAATGGTGGAAAATGCTGCATTGGAGAGACACTTTAAACCTATTATTGAACCTCTCAAGCAAATCGCGGGAAGCAGCGCTAATGTGGAAAGTAACGTTGATGTTAGAACTGAGCCACTATCAATGAATACAAGCGAAGAAACAAAGAGTGTAATATTAAAACCCGAAAAAAAGATAAAGCGTAAGGCAAAACTTTCACCAGTCGCATTGACTACACCGAAACGGAAACTATTAAACGATCCTCTGATAATTCCTACATCGACGGAGCTCTACAACATGAGGAACTACATGGAATGTCACATGAACCTTCACCGATCGACAATCTACTCACTGATGATGATAATGATGATGAGAATGTTTTCGAAACTCCCGATAAACCGGTAGTGACATCCGTTAGACGTCAGTTGCGAACGTACAAAGGACAATAAACTTTACGTGATCATTTTGGTCCGTTGGGTCAAAAATACATGGGAACTGTGCTAAGTAGTGGAAAAGATAACACTATAGATTATGTTTACGGCGTACGTCTTAGTAACGACGGAGCGATGCTCGGTGATAAACGTATCGATGTGGACAGAGACGATAATATAATCATAGGCGAAACAGGATACATTGGAACACCCGGTCTTTACGAGCTAATATTCAAAAGAATCTCCGACGATTCTGTGTACACCGAAGCTGATATGCAAAAATACAAAAATATACTATTGGCGACAAATACTTACAGTCGCGGGTACCTCCCGCAAAATCCTATACTCGGTAACAAGGGACACAAATATAAACATATAATCGCGCCCCTAGTATCAGATGCGTCGAGCAATAAAGTGGGAGGAAAAGGTTTATTCGCATCGCAAGCTATGATGACCTTAAATGACAACAATATCGATTACATTGCATTGGGATGATTCCAACGAGCTGGTGAATCATCTGCGATTACTTGACGCTTCGCGCCAAGCTGGCAACTCGCACGAGCACGAAATTTTATCGATTATTGAAGAACTCCGTGAAGCTGGTCTCATTATAAATTAAGCAGCGTGGCATTGACACAAGTCAGTTAGTCGGTACAACTTGTTCCGAAATGTCGATGAATAAGTTTGGAATATCGCGAGAAAACAATGGTGCCAAAACTGATCGAGCGCATCAATGGAATGAACATGTTGAAAATTACATACATGAAAATGCCCTTTGTCTAAACGCTGCCAAAGTTTTTGACGCAAAATCGCGCAAGATAAAACATGTAGCGCAGCTTGAAGCCGACAGTGACGTTGTAACCAAATAATACGTGGAAGAATGTGTTGCAGGTGTGAGAAATCATTTGAACGATATTGCAACTAAACGATACGTACATGAAAATGCCCTTTGTCTAACCGCCGATGACAAAGGTTTTGACGCAACAAGGCACGCGATACATCATGTAACGCGGCCGAGAGCCTTCAATGATGTTGCGCACAAAAATTATGTGGATGAGAGTATGAAGTCTATAAAACTTCTGCTGCATGAGAGTAACGTTGAGAAGAAGCAGTATATAGATGAGAATATAAATTCTGTAAAGCTTCTACTGCATGAGAGTAACGTTGAGACGAAGCAGTATGTAGATGAGAATGTTAAAAAATTGAAGGATTGGCTGGAAGACTACCAGAAGAAAAACATACTGAGCATAAATAGCGTTCATGAGAACACAGAACGAATTTTAGACTGGACAGATTCAGAGATAAAGAAATCGTCGAAAATATAAAAGTAGAATATTGCAGTTGAATCGACATATAGTATCGACATAAGCAAGAGACGGATCATCACGAGCTGCAATGGTGAAGCAATCGTCAAAATTTAACAAAAAGAAGAAAAGTTCAGAGAAGCAACTCATCGGTACTATTTCAGCTGTTTCTGCAGGTGTAAAGCGACAAAGCTTCACGCATGATGGGAAAACGATTCGGCGAGTAACGGGGAAAAATAATGAGAAGAAACATTCCGAAAAAGAACAACTAGTGAAAGAATTACGCGCTCCAGCGAGACGAAATTTTCCTCGCAGACGCGTCATAGTGCGTGGATACGATGATCTTTGGCAGGCTGATGTAGTGGAAATGCGTCCTTACTCGCAATTCAATGGAGGCCATCACTACATACTCACCATTATCGATGTACTGAGCAAGCACGTATGGGCCGTGCCGTTAAAGAGCAAAAGCGGAAAGGAGATAGCTGAGATAGCTGAGACATTCGCAAAGATAATTCGAACGGATAGAAGATGTCCGAAGAACTTGCAAACTGATCAGGGAAAAGAGTTTTACAATACAGAGTTGCAGAGACTTGTGAAGAAACACGGTGTCAATCATTATTCGACTTATTCAGTAATGAAGGCATCTGTTGTGGAGCGATTCAACCGCACGTTAAAGAACAACATGTGGAAAATGTTTACGTTCAACGGAACTTACAAATGGATCGACTCATTACCGCGCTTCGTCGCTGAATACAACACGCGAAAACATCGAACTATCGGCATGCGTCCTATCGATGTGACTCCTACGATTGCTAATAAGCTCTTAAACACAGTTTATAGTAACATAAAGATTGCAGCGCCTGCGAAATTCAAAGTGGGTGATCTGGTACGCGTCAGCAAATTCAAAACTATCTTTGAAAAAGGCTATACACCGAATTGGACAACCGAAGTGTTTAAAATCGTCAAAGTGCAGACAACTAATCCTGCAACTTACCTACTCGCAGACTCGTGCGGAAAACCTATCGCCGGGGATTTCTACGAACACGAACTACATAGTGTCACCAATCCAGATGTATACTTAGTAGAAAAGGTGTTGCGCAGGCAAGGCGACAAAGTGTATATAAAATGGTTGGAATTCGACAATTCGTATAATTCATGGATACAAAAGGATAATGTATTGTAAAAAATGAATACAGTTTTATTAGGACATTTGATGATATATTTAATTGTAAAATAGCTAATAAAACAAATAAACGTTATAATAGTATACTATAATGTCCCCATGGTAATGTATTTATCGAATCAGGCATAATAAATCGCTTATCATTGTATGGACTGAGAGCAGTTTTCGTTTCGAATACCGTGTATACCTCATGCAACTTGGATCTTATGTACGATTGACGCCGACTCGTTTCAATTTCCTCTCTCAAACAATGCGTGTAATCGTCAAAATTGATCGTTAGTGCTATAATATTCCTCTTAACACCCTTCGCCCTTTTAGTATCCTTTTTACTTTCTACTTTCAGCGCATACATTTTTGCTCTGAGCCTGATGAATTCTGTCATTATAGCTTCGTTATTTTCGTCTTTCATAAGCCCTGGAACTTTTTTGTTCTTAAGCGGTATACCGTATATGTTATTTTGAGGATAATCGCTCGTATCAAACCTAGCAATGTCACGTTTCATTAACTCATATACATCGTCGGACATTACATGGTAAATTAAACTATCTGTGTCCGTATACAGTACTTTACATTTCTCGCGATATAGAGGTGACATGTACTCATGGTGAAATTCAAACAAGCAGGTCTTAGATATGTCGAGAATACACATACCCACATATATCGGCTTGTTGAACTTCACTTCGAGTCTTCGCAATTCAACTGCAACCAAATTTTCTGAAAAAATGCTCCTGTTATGAAAATTGGGCATTGCGACCATTATCTCTGTACCCCATCGTCCATCCCATTTTGTCAAAAGTTTTACATCGACATGATTGCGAACATTTTCTATTGTTTTGCCGAATACCGCGTTGTTCATCAATTTGTATACATTTTTCTCAAAATCGTTTGTTGCATGCGTTCGAAACTGCGTATTTAATTCTATGCAGTTGTGTAGCCATGAAGATTGTACGAATTGGAGTATGCGATGAATCTTTTCGATACGAAGACCATGGCGTATGCACTGCTGCAGGTTGCGATAATGAATAACATAACACTGCTTATTATATAAAGTCGCAAGGAGTTTTTCTTGCCGTTTGTTTGGAGGCTTCGTTTGCGTCGGACAGAATGGTAGATCTACTACATGGGCTGAAAAGTCTTTGGCCTGACATATAGATGGCGCCACAAACTAAAAATCCTTATATTTCCTATAGAGTACCAACCTTAACTTAGATGCTGTAAAAACTTCATGATATTTCGTTGACTCGTGTACAAGTTATAGCTTTCGAAGTGACGTTACCTCTGAATTTATTTTTACTGTGGAAAAAAGTGAATTTCGTGTTTTGATTAAACATTGCTTCCTGATAGGAAAAAACACTGTTGAAGCAAAGGCATGGCTTGATAAATGTTACGGCACATCTGCCCCACCGAATTCAACTATCAAATATTGGTTTGCTGAGTTTCGTCGTAACCGTACGAGCACAAATGATGCACCACGTTCAGGAAGGCCAAATGAGGCAGTTACTCCAGAAAACATCCAGAAAATCAGTGAAATCGTGTTGAATGACCGCAAAATGAAATTGAGTGAGCTAGCTAACATCATAGGCATCTCAAAGGAACGCGTTGGCCATATCATTCATGAATATTTACACATGAAAAAGCTTTGCGCACGTTGGGTGCCGCGTTTTTTGACAATTGAGTAAAAAGCGGAACGTGTTCGACTTTCAAAGCAAAATCTGGTTTAACCGCAATAAGAAGGAGTTTTTGCATTTGTCACAATGGATGAAACATGGATCCATCACTACACACCGGAGTCCAATCGGCAGTCAGCGGAGTGGTTATTGCCTGGTGAAAGCCGTCCGAAGCGCCCGAAGACACAACAATCAGCCGGCAAGGTTTTGGCCAGTATTTTTTGGGATGCGCATAACGTAATATTCATTGATTATCTTGAACATGGTAAAACTATCAATAAAGAATATTACTGTACATTACTGGATCGATTGGACGACGAGGTCAAGGTCAAACGGCCACATTTGGCAAAGAAAAAAATTTTGTTTCACCAAGACAATGCTCCAGCTCACTCGGCTCGCGATACGACCGATAAATTAAAGAAATTGCGCTATGAATTGGTCCTGCATCTCCCGTATTCTCCAGACTTGGCCCCCAGCGACTATTTCCTTTTTCCCCGACTGAGGCAGTGGCTCGCTGGTAAAAGATTTTACTCGAATGAAGAAGTCAAGTTGGAAACAAATGCCTATTTTGAGGGATTTGACACCGAGCACTATAAGACCGGCATCGAAATGTTAGCGGACCGTTACACTAAGTGCATTACTCTAAATGGAGATTATGTCGAGGAATAAAACACTTTTTTCATTAAAAAATCGTTTTTTCATTGTTAAGCCAAAGACTTTTCAGCCCATGTAGTACTTGTCAAACTTTTGCACCCACGCGTCGTAAGCCTCTCGCGAATTCAGACGAGTGGATTGCTCCAACAGTTCTCGTTCGGTTTGGGTGAAGTCTTCCATTTCTTTATTAACTACAGAGAATACTCGGCTCTTTGGAATCCTTTACTTTATATTCTCTCCGTTAGAAAACACGTTCGGATATGCGCGAGTCAAATGACGACCGTGAAAGAAGGAGGGCGTACTAGGCGATGGGACCTGCTTCTTATTTCGTCGCGAAGAGAGAAAAAATATCGCGTAAGTACGGTAGTAGCTAGACCGGGAATTGAACTCGGGTCTCTCGCTTGCAGGGCGACTGCTCTGAACCCACTGAGCTACCTGACGTTCCATGGTCAAGACACTCTCCTCTCCCCTGATATCGTTAAAAGATGTCGTTCGGAAGCGACATCTCTAATGCCATCCCGAGTCTAAACCAAAGATATCTACATCTCATTTACTTTCCTGTTTTGAGGAATATATCTGCGCATGCGCTACAACTCTGAAGAGTAAGAGGAGGGGATGCCCTAAAGTAGCTTTAATATTAGGCTTCGGAAAAAAAAACCTCTGTCTCTCAGTCGCTCTATGAACACGAGATTCATCGGTTGTGTGTCTACATAGTAAAGTTTGGGTGTGTCTACATAGTAAAAATGTATGCTGCCGGTGCTGAAGTGAACGCTAAACACGCAAATTATTACATGCCTGCTCAACATGAGGACGAGGCTCCACCGAGCAAGAAAATGTGCGAAAGGTGAATGTCATAATGCTGTTTCTTTTAGTTTATCCGTAGTAATTTTTCCAAGATTCAGACATGTAAATTTTCTATATCTTTTCAGCGTTCCAGGACTCCTGCTATGCATATCTTAGGACGCCGATACGCTTTGACTGCAACTGCTTATAAATATTTGAATATCGGAATTAGCGTAGGAGCTGAACCCGTCATAGACATAGTCATTGATGATAATCGTGGCAAACAACTGCTATTGCTGATCAAAACTTGGAATGCGCTAATGGGGCAACGTGCTGACATCCAAAGATTTCTGCAGGCCAATTTTTATAAGTCATCGTCTCCCCCGATGCGTATAGAAACTTTGACCGCGAGTCGCTCATTGATTATGAATTGTTAGCATGCGCTGTAAAAAATATAATGTATGAAGCCGTGAACAAATAAATGATATTCTGGAAAACATAAAATTATGTATAAATTAATTCTATATGTCTCCCATTTTACTTCCCTTCCCCCTCCTCAACGTAGTGGAAGGCCGAAAGTGTACGAAGACACGGAATTGGAAGCATTATTGGAGGAAGATTTGTGCCAAACGCAAGAAAAACTTGCACTTACATTAGAAGTGACTCAACAAGCAATTTTACATCGTTTAAAATCGTTGGAAATGATTAGAAAACAAGGAAATTGGGTTCCATACACTGAAAAAAAAATGCTGTTAAATTAAAAAAAATTACAGTTGCTTCAATTTAACGGTGACGTTACGGGCTGCCATCAACATAAATAGTTCATTTAATTGTATTTATCATTGATTTTAATTTAAATGTGTATATTAAAAGAACAATATATAAATTTCA
The DNA here is from genome assembly GCF_003227715.2 of Harpegnathos saltator. Lineage (NCBI taxonomy): Eukaryota > Metazoa > Arthropoda > Insecta > Hymenoptera > Formicidae > Harpegnathos > Harpegnathos saltator. The sequence continues at coordinate 616 of NW_020230553.1, read as the reverse complement.
ATTAATGACATAGGATATTGCATTAAACATATATTGAATTGTAAGAACACTACTAAATTATGAATTGAATTACATTGTAGTTATAAGATAATAATATTTGATTATTAGAATGACATATATTATCCTTTCATTATAAATTTTACTGGAATCAACTTATTTTGAAAAATAATATTTATTAATTTTAAAGTTAATATACATTAAACGTTGTATTGGATCAATCACAATGGAATAAATGCAATCATATTTTTAGTTAAATCTTATACAAGTTATAGTTTATTTGATTGGACATATAATTTGTTGTTTGATATATACGATTGATTTAATCATCGATACTTGTCCTAAGAATAAAAAAGTGATTGTTCTAAAAATATTTTTATTTGGAATCTATCAATTTGTTTTAAAAATAAACACAAAATTATTTTAGAGAATTTTGTATACATCTTGAATTTGAAGGTACATTAGTATAATTATATTAAACTTAAAAATATTTTATTTGATTAAATATTTCATTCAATATATAACTTACACGTTTTGATCAATGTATTATAACGATTAAATGAACCCTTTGATATTGCTCTAAAAATAAGGAAGTAATTGTTTTAAAGCATTGTTATTT